>NC_056737.1:141215641-141258141 GCF_019279795.1 Protopterus annectens | reverse complement strand
TACATGCTGGTGAGTGTGTTAACACTTTAATATTGGTAATGAAATGTGCATGTCATAGGTGAGGTGTAGGCCATGTACACATAACACACCTACGCATAATGCATGCTGTGCATGTTTGCTATGAGACATCAATCATCTCAGTAAATTCAGTAGCTGCCACAATCACATGCAATGCACAGTGCAGCAGACACAATTGTGGCAACACTGTACTGCACATTGGATATGCATAGTTGCTACAGCTGTACACAACAGAACACCTTTATCATACGCAGTACACGAAAACATGCTACAGTTGGCATTACCACACACCTGCTGTAAGGTCACACTTCAGTATCCCACATGTCATGCACACACACATGATGTACCTCAGGGGTAGAGGCCTATCATGGGGCTGTGCAACACTCTGCAACACATAACACAGTCATGTTAGGCAATGCTCCCTATTGGGCACCTCACACATCCATGTACAAGGTGGCTGTGTAATTGTGAACGTAGCCATGACACTGCAGTTCAGGTACAGCATGCTAGGCGATGGTCTTGCACACATTAGTAGCTGTGAGTGACCACAAGATGCATGTTGATGATGGCACAGGGTACTACACCCTATCCAGTTACAGTGACCACAGTACTACTTATAGCAGTCATTGCTTTGCACCTCAGTGTGTGTGTGCAAACATATACACCTATACATAATATGCATAGCATGTTGTCTGTGTGCTTACATATGCCAGTATACACAATATGCACAGCAGTCACCATCCACACAAAGTGTTACATATATGTCCTGGAATGTTAGTGGGTGTATAGGTCACTTGACACACATTGGGTATGTGTGGTGTTTAATGTTGCAGTTGTGTAGCATGCCATACCATGTCTGGCACCCACATATCTGCAATATGTCCCACACTCACCATAACCACTGTACACTGGCCATGTCGAGCATTGGGTTTCCTTCACATCAACATGCACCGCACATCCCGTGTGTTTACATAGCATGCATGTGCTATACCCATGCCCACTATTATCTGCTATGGACACAGACACTGCACTCAGACATGGATATCTATGTGTCACACAGATAACACATGCAGCCATGGCATGTATACTTGTGAGTGATGGTGCACAGGGCATTGCAGAGCTGATAATACCTGCACAGCAATGTTGTGTCCATGTACACATTGTGTTCCAGGGTGTAGCCAATCACTGAACAACTACACAGTTGCATCAAAGCCATGTATACTGCCATTTAATAGGGGCATCTACACTTGCACTGCATGGTCTTGTGCAACACATATTCTGCATGCTGACACATGTGTGGTGACTGTCTACCTTGTGATACTGACACCTACCTTCACCCACTATAGAGTATGTCTTGGATTGCTGGTATGTGTGTGTATGTGCTGTAGTGAGTTGTGTATTAGTGTTCATGTGTGCATGTGTGCATGTGTCCATGTGTGCATGTGTGCATATGTGCATGTGTTCATGTGTGCATGTGTTCATGTGTTCATGTGTGCATGTGTGCATGTGTGCATGTGTGCATGTGTGCATGTGCAGACCTTAAAGTGTGTTTCCTGTCTTCCTCTCACAGGTGCTGAGTTAGGGGTTGGTGAAAGCAGCAGGCAACCTGAAGCCACTGCCGCGAATAGTGGTGATGATGACACATGTATTTTGGCACAGGAGGATTTGACAGGATCTGTCGTTGGTCTGCCAGTCAACAGTACACAGCGTTCCACCCCATCTATGCGCACACTCATACTGTCAATACATCCCTCACCACCAATGGCCATAGGCGAGGGACAGCATACAGTTGCCATTGACCAGGAGAGTGTGGTACCTATGGCACTTGCATCCCCTCACAGCAGCCATAGCCGTAGACCCAGAACGTTACCACATAGTCGGAGGTCCAGGGGTTCTCGGGGGAGCACCACTGGTCATATTACCCCTGGCAGGTGTGCCCTCACAGGTCTTACAATGACCAGTATGTTCCGGGCTGTAATGCAGGCTCAGGCACGTATGGAATGGTACACCAGGCAGGGACTTAGGGCGCAGAGGGCACATTACACTGCTATCAATGACAAGCATCCATGACCTTGCCGGTGCCATCTGGACTTACACCGAGATCATTGATAGACATTGGGGGGAGACATTAGATGCCCTCCACAACATGTCTTCCATGAGCCAGGACCATGTGGGATGGTTGTGAAGTCGACGTGGACGCATGCCAGCAACAGCAACAGCTGGCAGTGGTCGCAGATGGCCCACAGTTTACAGCTGCTCCCGTAGTGGCAGTACCAGCCCCAGCAATGCTGGGGCTGGCATGTCCATTGACAGTCCCAGTAGACCATGTGCACATGGCTCTGGCTAGTCCCAGCAGGGACAGGGGTCCAGTCATCATACCTCTGCCTCTGATGCCAGTACCCAGTCAGGGTTGGTACCCGATACTGTCCGTAGCACTCCTGCCAGGCACAGGTACTGTGTCCATGGCTGGAGACAGTGATCTGTACAGCCTAGCAGGTACAGTCTGTGGCTGTCCCACAAACTACCATATATGGCAGCCACATGGTGGAGCTGTGTGCATGCAGACACACACACATTAACCAAACAACTAGGGCTCACACATACACACACACATTACATCAACATTGGCCCATGCTGTACTGTTGTCCCTCTCTCTCTCTCTCTCACACACACACACACACACACACACACACACACACAGACATGTCGATTGGATGGGTCACTGTCAGGCTCTGGCAAACAACAAAACGCCCTGTGCATATGATGATACCTGTGTCACCTTCTGTCATCTGCATCATTGACGGAGGGACAGGCTAACATGGTGCTGATGCACAGGGTGATACTATAGCAGTGTAGCAATAATAGCAAGTTGTCAACAAGGAAGTGTAATGACATCCTTGTAGGTATATCTGAGCAGACATTATGCATCAAAGCTCTGATTGTCAATGTAGCATTGTTTACACCACTGTTAGGTCTGAGGATGTATTGGTCACCCATGTGCCACTTGGCTGATGTGTAATGTGTTGCCAGCATGTGTTAGTGAGTGGACAGTACGTGTGTGATGTGTGCAGTACAGATTAGCAAGTGTACATCTGTGAACATGATGGGTGCGCACTGTCTGGATGTACGAGCATAGTGGACACATGGGACGTGTGGCATACCCTGTCGTACACATTGTTAACATCTCATAGTATCTTTCAACTACAGTTATGTACTAACATGGGTAGACATGTGTATGACATGGGTTGACACTATGCTGTGGGTGATACCGTTAATATCTGTCAATGATTTGTGGTCTGATAATATACACAACCTCAACAGCATGACTATAAGCAATCATTGGATGATGTCCTGACAAATGACACACAGTAGAAGGGAACCCAGTAACAGTTGGATCCTTCCGGTGCTACACTATAACACTAACCAGTGGTAATGACCGCCACCCATTCCTGTGACCACACCTGTTTGGCATATAGCCCCCTTAGGTACATGCAGACACACTAGGGATGTATCCTTTCAAATCTGGAAATGCATGGATTGGCCTACAATGCATTCCCTGGATGGGACGCATATCCTACACAAGGGTATCATACAGACAGATACCTGTTGTCTGATACATGCTGTATAGCAGTAAGCCAACTATGGCATAATCATCCTCATGTACTATACATACATACATACTATCCCGTCAGTACCACACAGGTGGTAGCCCTCAACATGTATGTTGGGTACCAATGTGTACATACAGCCTCATGTTATGTCATGTGTCCCTTGGTATCCACATATCCATAGGTATTGTGGAGTCCCAAGGTGTATCACATAAGACATTAGAGGCCTGAATGCATATCCACAAGGCAATCGTACACCTATAAAGACTGTCCATTCTTGGCAGTCTTTGTTGTGTATGACCATGTCTGACATATACCCCAGGCATATACCCTCACTCACACTACTCTTAAGTAACTGTCATGGGTGCGTATGCCACAGATGACCTTGGCCACAGAACACGACAGTGGACGGCCTTGTCACATACATACATATGTGGCCTACGATCTGAGAAGCAGCGGCACAACCTGTCAATGGAAACAAATGTATTCATGTAGTATGCAGGCTTCACACCTATGTACTGATTGAGGGGACATGTACACATATATATTTGCCACTCAGATACTTGATGTGTGCAATGCACTTACTGTTGTAATCATACTATGTCATACCATAGTAAAAGCAAAACCCACACCGCATTGACCAACAGTGACACACACACAGTCAGCATTTGTAGGATTCAAACCCCTACCTAGCTATGTTATGATAGTAGAGAGCGATGCATTAACACGGTGTGCTATCTACTTTACTGGGTGGGTTGCATTCTCCAGCTGTATTTGTAGGATGGTGACATCATCAGTCTTTCCAAAGAGGAATGTACCTCTTTTAGTGTGTTTTTACAGTCTCCAAAAAGGGAACACTTCTCAAAGGAAGCTGCACACATACACCCCCCCCCACACACACACACTCACTGTTCGCAGGATTCAAACCCCTACCTAACTATGTTATGATACTAGAGAGAGACACATTAACATGGCACACTATTTGATTTACTGGCTGGTTTCCCTTCTCTGGCTGTATTTGTAGGATGGTGACATCATCAGTCTTTCCAAAGAGGAATGTACCTCTTTTAGTGTGTTTTTACAGTCTCCAAAAAGGGAACACTTCTCAAAGGAAGCTGCACACATACACACACACACACACTCACTGTTCCCAGGATTCAAACCCCTACCTAACTATGTTATGATACTAGAGAGAGACGCATTAACATGGCACACTATTTGATTTACTGGCTGGTTTCCCTTCTCTGGCTGTATTTGTAGGATGGTGACATCATCAGTCTTTCCAAAGAGGAATGTACCTCTTTTAGTGTGTTTTCGCAGTCTCCAAAAAGGGCACTCCTTTCAAAGACAATTGCACACATACACACACACACCCACACACACTCACTGTTTGCAGGATTCAGTCCCCTAACTTACTATGTTATGATACTACAGGGAGACACATTAACACGGCATTTGCTTTACTGGCTGGTTCCCCTTCTCCTGCTGTATTTGTACGATGGTGACATCATCAGACTTTCCAAAGAGGAATGTACCTCTTTTAGTGAGTTTTCCCAGTCTCCAAAAAGGGAACACCTCTCAAAGGAAACTGCGTCTTTCCAAAGAGGAATGTACCTCTTTTAGTGTGTTTTCACAGTCTCCAAAAAGGGCACTCCTTTCAAAGACAATTGCACACATACACACACACACCCCCACACACACTCACTGTTTGCAGGATTCAAATCCCTACCTAACTATGTTATGATACTACAGGGAGACCCATTAACACGGCATTTGCTTTACTGGCTGGTTTCCCCTTCTCCGGCTGTATTTGTAGGATGGTGACATCATCAGACTTTCCAAAGAGGAATGTACCTCTTTTAGTGAGTTTTCCCAGTCTCCAAAAATGGAACACCTCTCAAAGGAAACTGCACACATAACCCCCTCCCACCACACACTCATTGTTTGCAGGATTCAAACCCCTACCTAACTACGTTATGATACTAGAGAGAGATGCATTAACATGGTACGCTATTTGCTTTACTGGCTGATTTCCCTTCTCCTGCTGTATTTATAGGATGATGACGTCATCAGAATGGACATGGTGATGTGTGTACACTTTGTTTTATGCCATTCCAGGAATGGTCCATGTGGGTCAGCAGGTGTCAACAGCTTGAACAAGACCTTAGAATCCTTACCTTGTGTGACCTTTCTGTGGACACATTGACATTCTGTCATATGTCAACACATATTTATGCACAGCTTGTTGGTTTTGTGGATACTACATGTGTCTGGGATGTTTATAAAGGGCTATTCAAAGTGTATGTGACACATGTGTAGATGTGTTCATTGATGTATGTCCTGGGTGGCTGCCTTGCAAGCAGTCTAGCATGTTTGGGAACCATGATCCGCACATGAACATATGTGTATGTCAGCTTCCAGTAGCTCTGTTTATGACTGAAACCATGATGGACTCCATGACCTTGCAGATCAGACTTCATAGGCGTACTGGACTTGACTTCCTATGGTGTGTTGTGCACCAACACTTGTGGGGAGTGCCATATGTAGCTGTGACACATTCAACAGTTCCACATCCCATGTAGGGGGTAAGGCTCAGCTGACTGTTCAGGCGCATGAAATGTTTGTTCTGTAGTTTGTGCATGACACATATTGGGAATCAATGTATTCCACTTGCTGCCATGCTTTTGGCAGTGGGGGTAGCTGCTCATCCATTCTACATGTGATATCTCCTGGTATGATGATATGGACTATTGTTAGTGTGGGAGATGGGTATGTACATATGGGCCTGTCTGTCATGATGTCGGCATTGTCACTCAGGTACAGTTGGCCCTGACTCAGGACATATATGGGTGTACATTGCTATTTATGACATAGCTGAAGGAGGTGTCATGATTCAGTCTGGACTCCTTCTCAGCTATTCTTTACAAAACACCAACGAACATGAGCACTAATCCCTGTTATACTCTTTTACACACTTAACACCCTACTGATCCTTTGTGATCAGGCTACAGAGTATGTCATGATAATATCCTGGCATGTCCAGGGGTCGGTTTCATGTGTACTCTTCAATCCAGCTGGTGGATATTGTGATATTGGCACAATGTCACATCTGCCTCATGTACACAGACAACCCTCTCCTCCTCCCAACAAACTCAGATATATGTATGAGATGTACCTGTATAGACATACAGGGTGCTGAACTCTCTTGACCCATGACTGGCACAGTCTATCAGGTGGTGAAGGTAACCACACACACCACATATCAGTCTCACATATCCTCTAGCAACAGCACTCAAACCACATTATCACACATAGAAATACTCGGATGCTGTAAATGTACTCTACCTAAGCAGCAGAGACCTCCAAAGCAGACACACACACACCTGCTACCCCACTACAATACCCACATATCACATAGTTCACAATGTCAGTATGCCACACAGTCACTGCCCTTCGGGCTAAACAACACACCTAATACACTTGTAATAGGTGACACTTATTGTCAGACACACTGACGTACCACTCACCAGCCCTAACAAGGGAATAGTCACTTTGGGCTGTCTGTTGGGTGCCAGGATCTGCCGCATAACACAGGCAGTCAGGTCACTCCAAAGCAAGTACAGGACTGGCACCATCATTGTCCATGCTGGTGTGTATAACCTCAGATGTTACTCCCTGGACCACATGACATAATACATGGAGGAACACTCTGATCGTGTAGCCCAGGCCAGTATGACCCTGACCTTGTCTAGCATCTTACACCCACCAATTATCATGTCACAGTATACGGACACACATATTACATTTAACAGTTGCCTAACAAATTTGTTTAATTCATAGGGGATACAGTGTCTGTCAGCCTATGGTGACATGCTCAACATGCCACATAGCTTCACTATGGACAGCTTGCACCTGTCACCCTTGGACTTTGGAATGCTGGCTAAGGCTCTTGCTACCACAATAGTGCCTTTTTTAAGCAGGACTCAGAAGACAAACCCACCTCCATAGACATTACAGGTTAAATGAAACTAAGGTTAATGCTGCTCAACAACAGTTGTGTTAACCTCATATTGCGGCTACTCAGGACTCTCCTCAGTATGGAGGATAGCGATATCTGTGCACTGACAGATGCCTGGTTCAGGCTCGCTTATGCACACCAGCACTACCAGGTTATGTTTCATACCATGCTGTCTGACAACAAGACTTGGAACAGGCAACACAACTAGGGGGAGTATCCATATACATCACAGATGCACACACCTCCGGGTTAGTAGCACTGCACAAAGCATCACAGACCATACATATACAACTACCATTGTGCAATACTGCCTTTCAGTTTGTTGCCTGCTACAGAACACAATCCCAAACTCAGGAATCACACTTGGCTTTCGTGGGAACTATGGAGAATATGAAGGTCTCCACAAACACCATTATATTGTGTGACTTCATATACACAAATATTGACTGGGGATACTACTCAAGCCCCAACACCCTCACTCAACAGTCGCTACAATTTGTAGACTCATATGCTATGGCACAACCAGTCAGCACAGCTACAAGGGGGAATACATATTGGACCTGATCATCACCAACATGGAGACTCTATGTTCCACACCAGCGATATACCCCTCATTGATAAGGTCAGAACATACATTTATCTCACTGGACATACATATACCCTCCACAAACCCATTCTGGGTAATCTTGGTGAACTTCTCATGAGCCAACGTCTCACTTCACCAAAGCAAGGTGGTATCCTTCAGAGACCCTGAGACAGTGGCAAATAGGGCTCACACTGCTGCATCATTTACATACACATTCTATGGGCACCTAGTGGACTGCATGGATTGTGCTTTCCCAAATAACAACAGGACTCACTACTCCAATGGCAGGGGACCTGTCTCGAATACCCCAGCCATTAATAAGCTGTACAACATCAGGAGGAAGCTACTACATGATAGAGCACAATCCCAGACTGGGAAGGCATCTGTGATCTGTACTAGCAGACAGCTACAATCACTCATGAACTTTTCTAAGGGACGCTTCTACCAGACAATTGCAACAGACATGTAGGACTATCACACGGCCTTCTTCAGTTATGTCAGGAACCTGGGTGGACACTCACTGATATGCTGTGAGTTACTGCATACTGACTAAACCTACCCTGAACCCACTGGCATTGCCAACATCCTGGTAAACAGGTTCAGTGCAGATGTCTCCCACCCATCCCCCCTAAGGAGCAACTATCCATCCCAACAGAGTATAACCTCCCTGACATCACACAGTAACAGGTGAGTGCTGCCCTCCCCAAAGCATACATCACAGTATCAATGTGACCAGATGGTGTCCCAGCCTGCATCTTACATGAGCATCATGACAGACGCAACCCTCACATTACATCACTGTTCAATATCGGAGTTACCACAGGATATGTACCCAAGGAATGGCATACAGCGACAGTGGTCCCACTCCACAGAGCTGGTGCCACAACGGACCACAGACAATATTGCTCTATAAGCCTAAGTAGCCTGTTCTGCAAAGCTATGGAGCGTATTGTCATGGGACTCATACACATAGACATCAGGAACCTACAGACACTGTGTCCTACACATTTCAGCGTTGTTGTGGGCAGATCTTGCCTCTTGAACCTGTTTGTATTCTTTAAATGGCTAACAGGTCCATTGACATAGGGACGGCTGTCCACACAGCCTACCTGAACCTTGCAAAACCCTTCAACACAATAACCCACTGGGCCATTATGCATAGGCTCACCAGCGTCGATATGGACACATATCTCACACGATGGATTGATACCTGGATCAGGGATAGCACCCACATGGTCAGAATTACAGGTGCCATGTCTGACTATATACCAGTTACACGTGGCATCCCACACGGCTCGGTCCTGGGACCTCTCTTGTTCAGTATATATTTGTCTGACATACAGGCTACCACAGGGGGAATATGGCTGAACATGTTTGCACTTGACTGCAAACTGGGTGCCATGATCAACTCTCCAGCTGTTACATGCATACTCAAACAGGGTCTCCACAGAGATGGATGACTGGTGCCTAAGCCATGGCCTACAGCTAAATGCCATTAGTTGCATAGTCATCCCCTTTGGGAATAACAACATGCCCACACATTACCACATAGGTAGTACTCCATTACATACGGTAGGAGTTGTTAGGGGTTTGGGGACATGACTTGTTCGTACTGTCACCTTTGACATTCACGTTGCCAAAGTGGTTGGACACACCTTCTATGTGGGCCACCTTATCCCATATGGTTTCACATCTAGATCAAGTGAGGTCATTGTGCCGCTATACTCATCACATCCATGCTTGGTTACAATGCCACATTTGGGGTGTACCTTACCCAACACCTGCAGCAACTGTACTGGCCACGGAAGTTCCTCACCAAGCAGATCTAGGGACTCACACAGATGCCCTGCACAGTTCAGATGCAGTAACTCCAGCTCTACTCAGTTGCTTACCACCTACTCAGATATGATGTTGCCTGTTGTTTACAGATATACCCAACCCAGAATTACTGGACATGCTCCACCTCAGGATATCCGACTCCCTTGGAGCTGCACACTCCAGGGACGTATACCTCAGCACAGATATTAATAGGACATTGTGGAGGGACAGATTCTTATCCCAGAGGCCCCACTCACTCCAGAATGTAATCCCAGTTTCACATAGGCAGAGCCACCCACTGACCACCTACAGGAGACATCTTGATGACTGTATGGGTGATCGTATGTTTACCCCTGGGATATCTTCTGTGTCCCTGCTAGACAGCGGCATACTAGCCTAAATGTACATGGGCTATCTTGTGTGACCTACTATTCACACACTCAGTGTAGGAATCTGACAGGGTTGCGAATGCCAGACACACTCTGGCTAGGCTTGTACATGCCCTAGGGCAGACAGCCTAGTATCGACCTCTGAACCTATGCTAATGTTCAAGATGCACAATGTTTATTGCTGATACTGTTTGCAGGTCTTTATCATCTTTGCTTTACCAGTTTCTATGAACAACTTCGGTATCTGCAGAACATATCTGATTATGACAGGGTTCCACTATATTATAGATGTGTCTGTTGTCATATAACTGTGTGCACAGGGTGGATTGCTGTATAGTGACAGGTTCCTGGGTTAACACATGCAACTGCCAGGTATGCGTGGCCCACTGCTGTACTCAGACATGGAAGTGTGTGAGCATGCCCAGTTCTGCCATTCCTTGTTTTGTTGCCTGACATTTGTCTCATTTATTCAAGTGTGTGAGCATGCCCAGTGTGACTTTTCAGTATGTTGCTATCTGAGGTCCACTACATTTGTTGATGTGTGCGAACATGACCGATATTAACATTTATACTGTGTGTGTTGGAAGTCAGGTTCTGTTCTCACTGCAGGACTCACCTTTGTGTCATAACTCAACAAGGATTATGCTGTGCCTGCAGGGTTTCCATGAAATACTTTGCATAGACTTATCAACATTCCTTCATACAGGCTGACCACTGCAATACTGTCATGCTTTAGTGATTCAGTACTTCGGCTATAGTGCACAGTATCCTGGGTTCGAGGCCCATCACTGCTTTATATTTTTATACTGAGCAGACCAGACTGCTTAAGGGCCAGTTAAGCAAATATGAGCATGTTGGCTTTTGTTCAGCTATGCCCTACTTAGACCAGGCTTGTCCGACATTGCTCAATATTCACCAACATTGCTGGACATTGCCCAATATTACTGAACATTGACCACAGTTGTGTTAGTTGGTGTGTGCGATTTTGTTTGCATATACTACATGGTGGCAAATGCTGTTTAGCACTGCTTTATATTGCTTAACACATGGCAATCATGCCTTAGGTGGTGCTGCAGGGCTGCCTATGTCGGATGCACATACTACACTCCCTGTACATGTTTGAAAGCAGGTAGTGTCAACTTAGGCATCCCTTTTACTATATGTGTGAGTCGGAGAGAGGTATAATTTCCAGAGTTCCTACTGAGCCAGTGTATGTGCTATGCGTTGCCTCTTTGCCAAGGCCAAAGCATACTGGGCATGCCTCCTTCTGTCTACTGGGGCAGATTCAGGTTGTTCCTCCTCCGAGTCATGCTCTGCCTGTGATGGCCTTGGCAATGGTGGGGGGCTGTTTGGCCCAGGCCTATGCTGGTCCTGCTGCAGCTGTTTTCACAGGATCATATTATATTATGTAGCATAGCACATACCATGGCAATTTGGGTACATGCAGTTGGCGAGGACTGCAAGGCTCCACCAGATGTGTCCAGGCACCGGAACTGTGACTTGAGCAGCCCAAACATTATTATTATCTATTACATTACATGTTTCTGCGTGTGCCTCATTATGGCATTCCTGTTCAGGTGTGTGTGCATTTGTGATGGGTGTCATCAGCCACGGCTCCAGTGCATAGCCAGCATCCCCCACTAGGTGACCATGTGGGATGTCCCCATTGGCAAATGTCTGGTACAGCTGCGTCAGATGCCAGATATGGGAATCATGGTAGCTTCCAGGGCTGCCTGTACACACATTCAGTATTATGCCCTGGGCATCACACATGACCTGGCAGTTGATGGAGGGGAAGCCATTGCGGTTGAAGTAGACCCTACCTCACTTGCCAGCTGGTGCTTTGATGCGTATGTGCGTGCAGTCTATTGCACCCACTACCTCAGGGTATTCTGCTCTTTGCTGGAAGAGACGCATATTGCTGGCCAATACCTCACGGGAACTTGGGAAATATACATGATCACTGACATGTGCTGACATGGCATCCAGGAACTGGTGTAGTACCCTGGATGTTGATGCCTGTGATATCCCCATCATATCACCAGTTGGTCTCTGGAAGGTACCTGCTGCTAATATTCTTAGGCCAACACATACCTTGGTTTCCACCGGGATGGGTTGCCCTCTGTTGGTTCTGTGTGTGAGGCGTGGCCTGCACAGCTCAACAATTTGCTGCAGGAGGTCTCTGTCCACACTATAGCGCTCCACTATCTCCAGCTCATATAGCCCCTGGTAGGTTACCCTGGGCCTGTACACTTTTCTCTGTCTCCTCACTGTGGGTTGCCCAGCAGCATTTCCATTGTCACCACCCTCAGCATGTTGCATATGTCACCTTATAACAGCAATGGCAGCTACTAACATTTCTGTCTCAGTAAAGCTTTTTCAGTTTTCACTTCTATTAGCTTACTGCAGTGTCTGTTGTGTGAAACATAATGGACTGTTGTTTGCAGAGTTTTAAGTACTAGGCTGGGCTGGGCTTGTGTACTGCCTGTGTAATTGCCTGATTCTGATTGTTTTCACCTGCTAGCTCTGCTAGTACTCCCTGGTAGCTTCCTACTATTTGTTGTGCTTCCTTTTTCCTTTCTGTTTCCTCAGGGGGGGAAGCTCCGCACACACAAGTGCAAACACGTGCACAGCAGCTCACATGCACGCACACATGCTTACATGGACTAAAACTTGCTTATTCGGGGTAAAACGCGTGCACACCAGCGCAAACATGCTTACAACTCTTTATACAGCCTTATACATGCTTACTCCAGCTTAAACGCGCGCACTCACGCTTACATGCACGCACTCTGTTTTACTCGGGTTTACACGTGTGCACACGCGTGCATACCCACTCAGCAAGAAACTTTGGTGTTATCCACGACATACACCTTCCATTTCTTGCCTTTCCCTAGCCTACCTGTTGACACACCTCTTTCCATGATGTGTGAATGACAGCTGACACATGCCACTCTGCTCCAATGAGCTTCACTTCTTTCATATATACCCCCCTCGTGATGTCACCTATCTTCTACTCTGTTACTCCCCATATCCTACTCCTACACTCCACTGACTGTGCTCATTTGCTATGTAAACTTGCGATTCACTATCCTAATGCTCATTTACACAGGATTGCCTACTAATGCTTGGTTACATGTCTTAGACTGAGATTCCCCCCTTAGCAACCTCTACTCGGTGGCCATGTTGTCTTCAGCCTGCCATTTCCTTGCATTGTACATTAACAATTTCAATAAAGTCCACATTTGTGGGTTTTAATTTTTAGTATTCTGGGTTTTAGAGCGCACCCCGTTTGCACGGCGCTGTGCTACACTTAAACATCGGAAATCGGTGAAAAAAAATAAAGTATTATTATTTTCATATTGCATCAGGAAACATTTCACATGGACGTATATTTGCCATTGGCATACTTCCTGCACTGGATGCAACCTTTATTTGGAGCTGTCATGGCTCCGTTTTGCTATTTGCAGAATGGTACTCAGTTGTCAACTGAGTACATTTCTGCAAATAACACTGCTCTTACTCGGACAGGTTCGGGTTTCCTGAATCGCAAATCTACCTCATTTGCATGCCTTTCGCCTGCAATTGAGGTAATTTGCATATCCCAGCCCTGTCCGTGTAAGAGCCATTTTAGGAGCTCTCTTACACGCCCCTACAGGCTGTTCCTGGATCGTTCGTCGGACATGATGGTTGCATGGAGTCTTACTCTACTCTAAGACTCCGTGCAAGCTTTCGTGAATCCGGCCCAATATTTTAAAAAAAGCACAATGTAAAGGGTTTAAGGAGGGGGGCAAACCCCCGGCACCCACCACTTGGGGGGCTTCACCCCCCACAACCCCCGCTGCTTAAATATACCAACTCTGAGATCTCACTTCAGTGTGCTACAGTGTGGAAATGGAAAAAATCCCATTTCCTACACTGTAGCAAGATCTTGGAGTTGGTATATTTAAGTAGCAGGGGGTGTGGATGTGCAGGCAGACTTGCCCCCTGCTTACACCCTTTAGTTTTTTTTTTTGTTTTGTTTTTTTTTTTACATTTTTTAATATATTTGAACATTTAAATATTCGATCACTAAAGTTCGTTCTTTAGCGATTCGAACATTTAAGCATTCGAATATATAATAGAGACCCTGCATAAGCACTTCCCGTACATTCTTTTTTACCTCAATAAATATTTATAAAATAAAAATGCTTTAAAGTAAGAAACTGAATGCTGTGTAACATGACATGAGAATTTATTGTATGTATTTTCTCTTTTATACCCCCTCCTACTTTTTTCTTTGCTTTACTTATTTTATTTATGCATTCCTTTGTCCTTAATTATTTTCTTTCTCTCCCACTTATATTAATTTTTTTTTTCAGATTGAAAATTCTCTAGAATATCCCAGGCATGTACCTCAAAGGTTGGGGAGGGGTCACCCTCTGTCCATCCATGGACAGCCTTGCAGGATAAGGGTGGTGGCACTAGTCCTGCAGGCACCTTATCACTTGGTACAAGGTAGGTGACAAAGGTCACTGAACAAGGACGTCAGACTTGATTGAGGACATGCTGGAGCAGGAAGTAGACAGATGGATTTAGCCTGTCAAAGCCTGTCTTTAGTGTGTTCAAGATACTCTGTCCCACTTGGTACTAACAGTAGTACCAACATAGACCCCTACCCCATTAGCATTGGAGGTCCTCCACTGCACCACCATCTGGTGGTGGACTGGGTTGGCACTTCTTCCCTTATCCTTTCTTCTACGCCCACTTACCTATTTCCCAACCATGCTACCCTCTTATATAAAAAAAAAAAATTGAAAAAATAAGGGTGTCTATACCCTATTAAAGAATAGTGCCCCTCCTTTCCCACCTCCTCCAGCACAATTATGTTGAGCTGTTTCTTCTGTGTCTCCCTCTTTGTTGTGTCTACCATTTTTCAGTCTTTCTTATCTCCACCTTTCCACTCTTTAAAGAAAACATCAGAGTGTCCAAATAAGGATACCCTATATAAAACATATTAAACCCATTTATTATTTTAAACTATTAATAATAGTAGCTGTGCAGTCTGTCCCTTGCCTTATGTGTTTCAAGTGTGACTGTGCATACCCATGTCCATCCCCAACATGGCCGAAACCAAACAAGACAAGATGATGCCATAGTTGAACAGGTATAGGGAGGACAAATGGAGCTGTGGACAGCAGAGCAAGGGACAGAGATAATCAGTAAGAGAACAGGCATAGGTTCATAGGAAGGTACTAGGCTATTGGCTCAAGGGCTTAACTAAGCCTAGCCAACAAGGTTCCCTGGCTTATGCCACCCAAGAAAGTTAATTTCCTGTTGGCCTGTTGAGCAGAGCCACAGAAGTGATCCCTGGGTGTATTTCCTATTTCCTATCTACTCATCAAGATTTTTCTTGAAGAGTGCTAATGAGGAACTTTGCTTGACGTAGATGGGCAGCTTGTTCCAGAAGTCTCTGGGACAGGAATAAATCCCTCCAGCATGTCCTGTTTATTGTGTTGACAAGGTTTAGGTCCCTAGAACGTGTAGTTCAGAGCGATTGGGATTTCTTAAGGTGTAGCATCTCCAACAGCTATGGGTTTAACATAGCTTTATATGTTAGGCAGAGATCTCCTCGGAGTAGGCGATATGCTACAGAGTAAATCTGGGGTTTTTTTTTGAGATGGTCAGTATAGGGCATCTGTTTGAGGCCAGTAATCCTCTTTTTGAGGCACTTTTGTGGCCTTTCCAGCTGCTGCAGATGTCTTGTGAGGTACATTCCAAAAGGGGCGTTATACTCTATAATGGGCTAATGAGTGCTGAGTAGAGGGGAACAATGACGTCTTTTTTCCTGGATGAGAACCCTTTTGTGATGAGGTGTGCCACATAGAAGGATTTCCTGACTACTGTGGTGATGTGATTATCAAAGGAGAGACTACTGTTCACCTGGTTCCCAAGGTCTGTTTACGCACACTAGGCATTAAGTAGACTGCCATTTATGTGGTAGTTCATGAGTACAGAGTTTTTACCAAAGGGGATGACAATGCACTTTTTGGCATGAAGCTTGAGGCCATGCCTCTGACACCAGGCATCTGTTTCAGTGAGGCCCTTCTGTAGGATGTCCACATTGTTTGGGGACTCAACTATGGCTCCTAGTTTGCAGTCATCTGTGAACTTCGCTAACCAGAGGCCATCTGTGTTAGCCTGTACTTCAGAGAAGTAGATACCAAACAGGACAGGTCCCAGGACTGAACCCTGTGGTACTCCACTTGTCACTTGTTTGAAGTCAGGTTTGGTGTCTACAACTTTTACAGTGTGGGTTCTCTTACTAAGCCAGTTGGTAACCCATCTTGTGACATAGAGATTTATACCTAGTTTAGTGAGTTTAGCTATAATTCCAGAATGGGCGATGGTGTCGAAAGCCTTGGCGTGATCAAGATAGGCTGTGTGAACCACCTTACCTTCATCTACGGCTTTGGTGACTGCCTCAAAGAAGTCGATCAGGTTCAGAAGGCATGATCTGCCTTTCACAAACCAGAACTGGGTGGAGTCAAGGGTTTGGAGGTTATCAATGTCTTTTTTTATGAGTTCCATGATGATACGTTCCATGGCCTTGCAGACCAGGCTCACCAGGCTAATAGGGTGATAGTTCCCAGGATCAGTGGTGGCTCCCCCTTTGTGAAGTGGGATAACTGTTGCTGTGCGCCATTCAGTGGGCAAAAAGCCTGACATGAGACTATGACTGAACATGGTGCTTAGGTGGGGAGCCAGTTCATTCTGCAGTTTGTATAAAACGCAGACTGGGATGTTGTCCGGTCCCATGGATGCTGTAAATTTGGTTTTAGAGAGTGCAGCTTTTACCTGCATAAATGTGATTACAGGGACTCTGCATTCTTCCTGTATAGATATGGGCCCTTTAGGGGGTGAGAGGAGGGTAAAGTTAGCACTGAACCTATCTGCCAGGATGTTGGCAATATCAGAGGGTTCTGTAATTTTCATGCCATTGTGCTGTAACTCAGAGCAGATCTGGGTGTTGCCATTGAGATTCTTGACATAGCTATAGAATGCTTTGTGGTTGCCCTTAGAATCAGTGGCAATTTTGTTTTCGTTGCTAGCTTTGGAGGATCTTATAAGGGACCTCAACTTCTTACTGAGGCTGACCAGGCAGCTCCTCCACTCATGGGCTCCTCCACTCATGGGATTTTACTCTCTTTTGCAACAGTTTCTTCCTTCTGTTGCAGAGTTTATTTATGGCAGGGGACCACCAGATTGGCTTCCTTTTTTTGAAGGATAGCATCTTGATTCCGTTTGGGATAGCACGATCCATGCACTTGTGTAAGTGCTTATAGAGTGCATTTGTGTAGGATTCAGCATGAAAATAGAAAGAATGAAGCAATATAGGTGAGGAGGAGGTCTAGCAGCTCATCCAAGGATAAAAGAAAGCAGGGATTCTAGACAGAAGAAGGCGCAGGAAAAGGAAAGATAGTACAGATTGCAGATGGGGAGATAGTCTGTCAGACATCTCTGGGGAGAGACCTCTTCAAAGGGGCTTCTAGCCTAGTGGGATTATCAATTTCAACAAAGAATAAAATAAATAAATAAATAAATACATAAATATATACAAAATGGATTGGAAAAGAGGTAGCTGTGATATTCAAGAAAGGAATGAATGTGAAAACAGAGAAGGTACTGAAAAGTGAAAGAGGGAAGATGGTTAACATGGCAAGGCAAAGTCAACGGTAACAGATGGACCACTGACAGCCTATATGCATGCATCAAGGATGTGAGAGAGACTTCTTCAGCAATTTATTTTCAAGCAATGGGTGCAAATAAGGAAGGAAGGAAGGAAGGAAGGAAGGAAGGAAGGAAGGAAAATACAGATATAATAGGGGATGACAATGTCACAACAGAACTGAAGAAGGACAGACTGTTTGAGAAGGAATACAACTGAAAAACGTTATGATTTGGAAAAATGCATGAAAGCAGGTGGATGGGTAGATGAATGGAGGGAAAGCACTCAAGGGCAGAGGGAATACACATTCAGAAGGAAAAACACAGCTGAGGCAAGTAGGCTTGATATGATTCCAGGAATTAAAAGTACTCAGAGGAATACAGGATCACGTGCTACTGGTCATCACCATGATTGTGAGGAAGGCAGGCTAAGGTGTGATGGGATGGATATGGTTGAGCTGTGAATGGATGGAAAAAACAGGAGCAGGAACAATGAGAATATAATGCAGGTGACAATATAGGACAATGAAATAGACAAGAAAAAGATGAGGGCTCACTGGTGGGATGGAGTGAAGACATCAGTCAGGCAAAAAATAACAGGGGAGGAATGATGGGGAAGAAAGAAACAGACAAGGACGTAAACATACTGGAAATGCAGTTGTCAGGGATCCAGAACGAAACATAACAGAATGAAGAAGACAAATTGGAAAAGAAGATAAAAGGAGCAAAAGTAAGATGACAGCATAAGTGCAAAATCACTACAAAAATGGAAGTTGAGCAATGCTTCCAGAAAGACTGTCGGTAGTTAGTGGGAAAATGCATGGTAAATGACTAGCAAAAAATATTAACCCAGACAAAATGGCAGGAAGATAAATAGGGAGAGAAGGAAGGCAAAGACATGGCAAATAAATCACAGAATGTTTCAGGGAGTATTAGGGAGAGATTTACACAGAACAAGAAATGGGAACACAAGAAACACAGAAATGAGAAAACATGAAAAAGGTAATGGAATTTGAGCAGATGCAGAAAGAAATTTTAAATTCAGGCATTACCAAAGATGAAGTTGAAGATGCTATTTATAAAATAAAGGAATGGAAACCAAGAAGGACAGATGAGTTTATGTTAAGAGTTCTACAAGTAGAGCATGAGGCAGATGTGGCAAATGCTGTTTGAGACGTATAAACGGATACTAATCTCAACCTTTATGAGATGGGCAAGATTAGCATTAATACCAAAATGCAATAGTGACAGGATGGAAGTAGGAAGCTAGCAGACCAGTGCCTTAATTAACGCACACATAAAGACACTGGCCAAAGTATTAACAAGAATGTTATAACCGATCCTATCAATGGTAATACAAAAAGCTCAGAATAGATTAAAAAAGTTTGGCAGAACAGAATAGGTGGAAACTAATATATTTGATATACAGGGAAGAAAAGAGAGGAGTAGTAAAAGTGAGATTGTAATTTTTGACATGCAAAAAGGTTTTCATGCACTGACCTAGAATTTCTTATGGAACATGCTGAAGAAAATACAGGTTAAACAGACCCCCTCATTAATCCTTTTATGCGTAATTTGGACAATTGGATGGGAAACCACTCACCCAGGGGTTTCACTTCTGTCCCTCTTGGATGGGGCAGTCGGTGCTGATTTACATCTGCTTATAATATAGACTATATCGCTAGACCCTTAGGGAATATAGGTTGAATTTGGCTAAGCTTGTAAGGGCCCTAGGGCCATTAGCCTAGTAACCTCCTATGAACCTATAAACTTATGGATGGGAGACGACTTCTTCAGGTAGGTTCAAAAGAAATTCAATAGTCCATCGATACAGACTTAAGCTAATGGGGGTGGGGTTCAGGGGTAGTGGAGGTGAGCATGGGAATTAGATAAAAAACTGGTCCTGTTGCCATTGACATGAACATTCCCACTGTCTCCATTACCAGCTTGGTGGATATGGGGAACCTGAGGGAATGCAGAAGTTGCCTCATGTTTACTGACAACCAGCTAATTCCCAAACAAACTGATATGATATCTGAGAGCTGTATTTACACAATGTCACAGGAGGCAAAACTCTCACATAAAAGCCCTTCTAATGTCAAGCAGGTCATCAGCAGTAAACACACCGCCCTCATCACACACAGTTCAAAGCAGACACACAGATCCACATATGCCGCAGCACTTAAATGCAACCTTCCTAAACCTCAAAGATGTCCAAGACAAAGTGCACATAAAAATACCCTCTGCAGCCCTGAATGCACTGTTTCAATACAACACCTACATCAATATGTACAGCCATATCTCATGGACCCTTTTCTTCTAAACCCATAAGGTAAGCCACCACACAATCCAACATTCTAGTCACTGGAGACTCCACTGTGACACACTGAAGTTCCTGTCACCAGGCTGAGTAAGGAAAAAGTCACAGTCATCTGCTTATCATGGGCCAGGATCTGCCACATTGTACACTCACTCAAGACAATGGACCACAAGTACCAGTATGACTCAGTCTTTGTCTATGTGGGTGTAAATGACCTAAGACGTACACCCCTAGATTATATGAAGAGAGACATCATAGAGCTTTAGGAATCTGTGTCCCAGGCTGGTATGAGCCTAGCATTGATTTGCATTTCACCTTCTCCAGGGATGATGCCACAATACAAACAAAAGATGACTGGCTTTAATAATTGTCTTAGCTTCTGGTGTCATTCTAAGGGGGTGCAAAATTTCACAACATGGAAGGAGATGGTCAACATTGCATCCCTGCTTTTCCATGGATGGTCTGTACCTCTCCCCTCTAAGCTTTTGAATTTGAGCTAAATCATTGTCCTCCCCCACAGTGCTTTTTTTAAGCAATGCCTAACTGAAAGTACTTACAACATCGCAAGCAAAACCTAAAAAATCTAAAGGTGTTCCTGCTCAATGCTAGGATGCTAAACAAGAAACTCCACTGCCTACAAGCTCTCCTCACCCTAGAGAATGCTGACATCTGTGTGGTCACTGAGACATGGTTTAAAGCCACAGAGAGAACATTGGCAATGCAAGGTTATAATGCCTTCCACACATTTAGACCAGCTACCACACAGACAGGGACTAAAGATGGAGGTGTATCAATTTACATTAAAAATTAATGTACCTCAAGGCTGGTCAAACAAGACAATGTACTAGAGCTTCTCTATGTTCAATCACCATATATAAAATCTCATACCATTTCCTTGCAAGCTATAAGTCTGCCTCTATGACCCAGGAAACCCAAAACATGTATTTAAACTTAATGGAAACACTCACCATCCAGCCCTATACCATATTCATGGGCAATACGTGTTACTCCACTATGAAATGGGAATCATATGTGACTCCAAACATACAGGCATAGAGATTTCTGGATTTTGTAAAGATAACCTCCCTGGACCAGATTGTCAATATGCCGACTAGGAGTACAAGCATACTGGAACTGATCCTCACTAATATAGGAGAGTGCTGGACATCCCCTAGTGTAATGTCTTCTCTGGTAAAGTCAGACCTCAAAATGGGCTCCTTTGAAGTAGAAATAAAACCAGGACCACAGCTAACCATTGAATGTTCAGGAACTACTTTAAGGCTAACTATTAAGTGATAACCTGGCAATATTTCAGACCCCCATAAACCTGAGAATACTGCTGCCTATGTGGAGCTGTTCACAGAAACCCTGTACAATCATGTTAACAGCCAGATAAAAGCAGCTGTACCCACCAGGAAGAAGTACAGAGCTAACTCAAAAAGCAAGTAATCTTGGTGCATGGAATCACAACATCAATAGGTTGTATAACAGAAGGTAGAAAACCATGGCAAAAATTACAAAGTGCAGCACCTAGCAAGATAAAAGCATTCTCATCAAATTAAAGATACAACTCAGAGGACAAATAAAGTCTACCAAAGCCAAATTTTAGGTAAATTTGGCCTCCCAGGCCAAAGTCAACCACAGGGCATTCTTTAGCTATGTTCACATCCTCAAAGGCAATACATAATTGTGTGCAGACCTCATTGTAAATTGAAACACCTATGCTTAGCCAGAAGATATAGCAAACCTACTGGCCACCAAAATCATCTCCAACTTTACTCCTCTGTCCCTCTCAACCTTCCATCAAGAAATACCATCAAACATGACCCCCCCCCCCCCGCTATGACTAGGGAACAGATTCTTAATGCTCTCTCTCTCTGAGGCACAGAACACTGTGTCACTGGGCCCAGACAACATCTCAGGATGCCTTCTAAATAGCATGAAACATGGCCTATCAGGCCTTTTGGAATTGCTATTTAACTGTGGTGTCCAAACAGGCCTTTTCCCTCATGAATGGAGAACAGCAACAGTTATCCCTCTGCACAAAGGTGGACTATCTACAGACCCTGGATTCTACAGACCCATATGTCTTACTAGTCTCATTGCAAAGCCACAGAAAGGCTTATCATCGAAATGATCAGTAATGACATAGGAAATCTCCAGACACTGGGCCCAACCCCATTTGGTTTGGTCAGTGGCAGGTCATGCCTACTCAACCTGTTGGACTTCTTGAGAAGGTCACCAATGCAATGGATGAGGAGAAAACAGTTCACACTGTCTACCTTGACCCAGTGAAGACTTTTGACACATTTCCTACTTGTGCATTGCTGACAAACTCAGGAGGATAGGTATAAACCCTTATGTCACCTGGTAGATTGCCAGCTGGCTTGCAGACAGGACCCACGAAGTTAGAACTGTGAAGTCCACCTCTGCAAAGAGGTCAGTCATAAGCAGTGTCCTTCAGGGATTGGTCCTGAGACCACTCTTTTTTTTTTTTGGCATTTACTTCTCTGAAGTCAAGGTCAATGTCAAGGGCCTCTGGCTGACTAAATGTTCAGATGACTGCAAATTAAGAGCTGTCACAGAATTCTCCACCAACACAAATGTTTGCTCTTCAGGAAGGGCTGACTCAGACAAATACCTGTATCAGAGCCATGGGCTAAAACTTTGGGAAGTCATTTACCCATGGTAATTATAATACTGACAACACACCCCATAAGAGATTACTAGTTAGAGACTTGATGACACACATAGACAGTAATCTAGCTTTAACCATCATGTGTCTACAGTAGTGAGGAAGTCATTCTATGCTGTTAAACTTGCAAACAAAAGTATAAATCTAGGTCCAAGGAAGTCATTGTTCCACTTATTCAATGTTCATCAGACCTATCATTGAGTACAATTCCCCCTTTGTTATGTACCTAACAAAGCACATTCAGCAACTGGAATGTCTACAGAGGTCCCTCACTAAAAGAATACAGGGCATAAGTAACAATCCCTATAAGACCATCTCAAGGCCTTATCTCATATCCTATGCAAACCACCTCAAGGCCCTATCTCTGTATTCTGTCTGATCTATGCCTGGGATACAAGGCATTGTCAGACCTCACCTTGATGGACCACCTGCATATCTGCAAAACAAACAGCACCAGAATTACCCATTCTAAAGATTTAAACCTTGCCTGTGATATACAGGACTTGCTGGACAGACAGATATGTATCCCAGATACTACCCCTTCTCTGGAACAGGCTCCCCATTCATGTGAAAGTAAGTTCCTCCCTAACCCAATTCAAGTGTAACTTGACTGATTGGATAGGGAACAGGAAATTCATCCCGGTTTTGGCACCTATGTCTCTAATGGACACAGGCAGCCTGTAAATGGTTCATCTCTCAGATCCCTGCTTGCAAATGTTTCACCTCCCAGTCCCCTGCTTATACTTATCAAGGGTATCAGAACTTGTCAAAGATTTGGGATGCATGGCTAGGCTTAAAAAGGCCTTTGTTATGTGAGATTTACTGTAGAAGAGACCTTACAGAAAAACTTGGAGGAGATTAGAAGAAAAATGAAAGGAACACTGGGTCAAGGAAGAAAGAGGTCCTTCACAATATTGTAGACAGTTAATACAGTCAGAATTATGGTAATCTTTGTAATACTGCATATGCTAAAAATATTTAGGCAGACCCAGTAGACAGAGGACTGCAAATTTTGAAGAAAGAAAAATAATGAGTGGATAGAAAAGGGAAGATGGAGAAGAATAAAGAGAAATAATCTAAGAACAGGCAGAAGGCTCACAGATTTATCCAGGCATGTTTATTCCTGCAAGATAATGTACTGGTCAGAAACCCAGAAAGAGAGGCAACAGAAGTGAGAGGCAGTAGAATACACAGAAAGATAAGAACAGAGATATTGGAGATAAATATCAGAAATGAAAGTGAAAGAACAGTGCAAGTGCTGGACAGCATGATTTGTGGAGAATGCAAAAGTCAAAAGATTTATGGGGAAAATTCATTGGGGAGAAACCCAGGAAGAAATCATTAGGAAAAAATAGCAAAAATATAACTAATACCGGGTAAAAGAGGCAAATCTATTGAGAGATAAGGAGGAAAGCAGAAGGGCATCTAAATGCTTAAAAGAGCCAGTAAAAGAATATGGTATGCCTAAAAAAACAAGAGTGGTGGAATTACTTGAGACTGAGTAATACTTTTAATACTCCTTGATTAATTATGCAGTCCACCTTATTTTATATGCAAGAGTAATGTCCACACTAGAGAATGTAATGATAATCTGTCATAAAGTTTTATTTATTTATTTTTATTTTATTTTACATTTGTTGACTGGGCTAGTCTAACTGGATATATGTCTATTTTCAGTAGAGGCCCGGGGAGGAAAGCTCCAATCATGAACAGTGACAAAGTTTACAATATATAAAAAGACATGTAAAATCACAGTACAGAGGCAACATTGGTCAAAAGAAAAATTATACTAAACACAATAGTAAGTTTGAGCAAGACCCAAATAGGAGAGAAAACCCTTTTATTGTATCCTCATACTAAGAAGGAAAGTGTAGTGACTAGAATTAGAGGCATAGGTTAGAGGAGTAGAGAAAGGGGCGAGAGCAGGAAGGGGAAAGAGATATCAGTCTGGGTTCACATATGGACAAAGCCAGTGAGTTTTAAGATGTTCTTTAAGGTGTTTTTTAAATAGAGAAGTAGAAGCAAGGGTTGATATTTCAGAAGGAAGCTGATTCCAGTTTTTACCTGCTGGGTTTGAGAAAAGTGAGTCACCAGCTTTGTTCTTAGATTTAATAGAGGAAACTAGGAGCTTATTAGCAGAGCGTAGTGTAGCCAGATTTTTGTATGGTGTAATCATATTAGTGAGGATAGGGGTGTTGTTAGGGTGGTATAGGATCTTTTGGGCGATAAGTAATTGTTGACAAAGTATATGGTTCTGTAATTCTAGCCATCCCAGTTGTTTGAGGTTGAGGCAGTGGTGAGTTGTAAAGGGGGAGCAAGTGATGAATCTAGCTATGCTATTATAACAGGTGGAAAGTTTGGAGAGGTTGTTTTTAGATAGGTTAGTATATATAGCAGAGGCATAGAAAAGGGTAGAAATAAGGTGGGTCTGGGCAATAGTTGTTCTGGCAGAAGGGGTAAGGAAGGGTTTAATTCTATAGAGGGTACCAAGTTTTTTATTAACAGACTTTATAGTGGAGTTAATGTGGTCATCGTAGTTGAGGCGATTATCAATTGTTACATCTAGTAGGCGGGTTGTAGTATCTGGGGTTATGTTGGTAGCATTGTTAGAGGTTATTGAGAAGAATGGATTAAGTGATTTATGAGTTGGAGTAAAAAGCAGTAATTTTGTTTTTTTGGGATTTAGGAGGAGGCAGTGTTGCATAAACCAATTTTCAACATTATGGAAAACAATTTGGGTGAGGGACTGGAGAGAGGCTATGTTCTTAGCTGTACAGATTAAAGTAGAGTCATCTGCATATTGAATGCAGGTGGCTTGTGGAATGTTTATGTGTAGATCATTAATAAATAAGGAAAAAAGAAGGGGACCTAAGATAGAGCCTTGGGGTACTTCAATATTTACTGGAAGTAATGTAGACAGATTGTTATCCCAAAGTACTGCTTGCTGTCTGTTTTCCAGATAAGACCTAAACCATTGTAATGCTTGTGGATCAAGTGAATTGGCTTTTAGTTTGTCTAGAAGTAAGTTATGGTTAACCCTATCAAAGGCTTTTGACAGGTCAATAAATAGTGCAGAGGAAAAAGAGTTATTGTTACGATTTTTGTTTATAGAGTCAGTGAAGGATAGTAGGGCAGTCGTTGTGCTATGGAATGGCCTGAAGCCATGTTGGCAGTTTGCCAGTAGATTATTTTGTAGAAGGTGGTTAAGTAGTTGTTTGTGAATACATTTTCCATTATCTTAGCTATTGGGGAGAGTAAGGCAATAGGCCGAAAGTTAGAAAGCTCAATAGATGATCCACCTTTATGTAGAGGGATGATGTGGGATACTTTCCATATGGTAGGGATTTTGCCTTCTGAGATAGTTCTATTAATAAGGATAGAGATGTGATAGTCTATGGCTTTTGCAGCAATTTGTAGGTATTCAGCTGGGAGACGGTCAGCAGAAGGGGTGCAACGTTTCAATTTTTGAAGAAGCTTACAGATGAGAACTGTAGGTGCAGGTTGTATTTGAAAGGTAGGAGATGAAGTCTTAGAGGTATTTAGTGGGGAAGCAGTAAAAGGAGGTAAAGAATTGGCCAGGGTTAGAATGGCTTCTGTAAAGTAGTTATTAAAGGCATCAGGAATCTGGTTGGAGTTATTTTGGTTGAATCCTGAAGGGGCAGGAGTAGTAGAGTGGCCTGGCTCCAGTCCAGTTTAACTCATTAATTCCCAGAGTGTCATTACTTATTCTTGTCATCTCACCCGTAACCCCACCAAGTTTACCTTGATTGATAATTCTTGCATTCCAAGTTCCAGTGTTATACAATTTTATGCCATATCAGAATTTTCATTTGTCTTTGCATACCTCAACAGATGGATGACCTTTTCATTGTAATCCATTCTGCTTAATACCCTCTAGCACTAGTTGTACTTACTGTCCATGTTTTCTCAGTAATACGTTGGATACTTTCAGACACAAGGGGTCTCATCTATTGATGTCATTTCAACATGTCTGTGGTTGCAGGGCTTTTATGGCAAAAAATACTGACATTAATCACCATTAATATACTGTTATGAAGTGGAATGTACATAGTCTACCATTGCTGCCATAATCTGGTAATCTGGGGTGGCCCAACACAGTATTCCTCATGGATTCAGTGATATGCACAGGTTGCTTTATCATGACAAGGTAATGGTCCAGCAAGTGAGCCAATGGAAAGAAAATGCATTACTCAGCAAGATCCACAGCAGCTTTGTAATTTTATAAAACTACCCTGACAGTAATTTCCATAAATCTGTTACATTACCATCAGTTAATGAACCCCACAGGCATTTCTACCAGTTTAAAATACATTTTTGCTTAATGAGAAGGACAAT
Source organism: Protopterus annectens (assembly GCF_019279795.1). Lineage (NCBI taxonomy): Eukaryota > Metazoa > Chordata > Ceratodontiformes > Protopteridae > Protopterus > Protopterus annectens. The sequence goes on along the minus strand of NC_056737.1, from coordinate 141,230,626 downwards.
ATGTTTACAGAGCTCTTGTAAAGCAGTGTTCCCATAATTTCCAGTGTTATTATAATACTGGATCTGCACTCTTCAAGGCTGTTATGCAAATGTAGCAATAAGAAAATAAATAAAATATATTATTTCCATATGGGGATCATAGCGTTTGTTATTTTACATAGGTGCCATTGTTCTAATCGCTAGAAGTTTGCATCATTTAATCTTCAGTCACTCAAACTACAAAGAAACTACATCAATGTGAAAAAAAAAACGTATCCCCTCGCTGGGAATTGCAACTGTGTACATTAGCAGGAGTTTCTTTGCTGAATCTTTATCTTACTATATTGTTGAGGAAAACAATACATATGTATTTTTCTACTGGCAGAAATAACAGTGTTCAACTTTTACAAAGTAAGTGTCTCACCTTCACTATCCCATAATTACTGGCAGTCTGTAGTATGTGATCCCCATGTATCAATATGAAGAAGTAAATTAAAAAAACACATTTCTCACTATCAAAAAAAATAGTTCTATTGCTTTTTGTCTTATTTTTGGAATGAGTGGCATCCCACTAAATTGCGAAAGATTTTATGTGATCTTCCATCACTCGGTTTCTCAACAATATATGCTAATGACAAAAATAAATAAATAACACACATATTTTCTAACTAGTAAGAATAGCAGTTTTCCTATCGGACAATTTTAAGAATTGCTCTCTCTGTAATTTTCAGGAGTATGTTTCATATGGTACATAATATAATACTTTTCAAGTCACTATGCCACTATAAATTAAGTATATGCTTTCATTTGAAAGTATATCAGGATTGTGGTAACAGAAACTTAATGACATCTCAGTGATTTTCAGAGGTATGTGTGATGTGATATTCTGTCTCAGTGGACAACCCAGGCCAAAATAATATGTCTCCTTTTCAGTTTGAATGTTCCTGGGTGCAATTCATGATGACCAAGATGAATCATTACTTTAAATGGTAAATCCTTTTAGACTGCAGCTTCTAATGTATGCAGACCTGAAGGCAAGCAATCAGATGGTACTAGAGTAACTTCAACCACTTGCTCAGAGCAAAAAGAAGAATGAGGAATGTGCTGAAACACTGGATATTGCCCAGAAGCAACTAGAAGTCAAATCTCTTCAACTGGAATATAAGGCATTTAATAAAATATGTATAAATCTGAATTAAAGTCAAAGGATTACAGTTTATGGTTTCTGGGTATCCTAGTCAACTGGAAAGTGAAAACAGCATGTTCTATCCTCTTCTGGCTAATTTTACCATATATTTCACAATCAACAAGAAAAGGGGTTGATAATGAGGTGACAGATGCGGCACATTACATCGATAAACTAAAGGGTCAGCTCTAATGCGCCATCACAGTTAATTTCATATCATTATTAACTAAACAGAAAGCACCAAGGAACTTTGTTAATAAGTAACCCAAGGACTGTGGTAACCAGGAGAAAGTTTTGGTTTAGCTTGGTTTGCCACAGGGCAGTCTTTCTTCAAGAGATTGTTTTGAGAGTATAAGAAATAAACTATGGCTAAACCAAATGAAGTCAGTATATATTTACCCTGCCATGCTCATGCTCACTTTTAATACAAAACCAAAACGAGGCTGAAGTTAATATTTTAAAATACTTTGGATTAAATAAAGCAAACTAGCATTACTGTAGAGCCAACTACTTACTACAAGTCCACATATTTTCTTTTTTCTGTTTTTTTTTTTTTTTGCCTGTTTTGCGGAATATAATGAAACACCTTTCTGGTCCAAAAGAAAAAAAAAATTGATTTATTAACTAATGATAGGACTGTTTAGTTTTGGTCACTTTCACAATATAGATATTATAATAAAACTAATTGAATATGTAGTATTTGGGAACAAAGATGTGTGACATCAGTGACAAGTACTTATTTATTATTTTGTTTTAACACAGCATTTTCTGTATGACAGTCCACCAATCACTTTCACCCAGTGAGTCAATTATTATTATTTTTTTTCTGTACAGTTTTTCATGAAGTGGTATAGTGGCAAGGCAGTCTTGTAAATTTAGTTTGAAAGTATTACAGTACAAGGCATGTGCTAACCCGTGTTACATTTTGGAAAAACATGACTGATTTTACCTCAAATGTTTTACTCATAATATGCAATCCCTTTGCCTCACTTCACAGCCTGTTTATGTTTCACAAGGGAAAAAGTGGGTAGCTTGACATTCAGATTGTGAAGGGGGGAGGGATACAGAAAGGAGCAGTGTAATAGAAAAATAAAGATTAGACTTCATTTGTTTCAGGCAGGGGAAAAACAATTCCATTCAGTGTAATGTTGTTTGTTTAATGTTTATGGTGGAATTAATCTTAATGTAATGAATTAAGTATATCATTTCCATTTTTTCTGAGCTTATATATAACTCAACCTACGAGTTATATCCTCAAAAGAAAAGAAGGAAGAAACGTGTAAAGTAATATTACTTCGTACTGTGAATAAATAGTTCAAAGAATGACATCTTTATTGAGAGAGCAGGCATCTGGACTGCTTAAGTGTCAAGCACAGAACTATTCATATTTATGAGGGGGGATGCTGTAGTTAAATTTCATCTGTAAGAATATTGTAAAGTCTAAGGTGTAAACTGTCTTCAAAGTGGGTTATAAGGTTGCCTTCAATGCGGAAAGACTGATTACAACAAACATTTTTGAAGGCAGTGATGCATTGCAATACTAATGCTAACAATGCTAGTGGCTTTGAAGTACTGGGTGGTCTGCAATATGCAGAAATGAAATCTTGCCAAGCATGCCTGGATAGCAGGGTGAATTTAACAAATGGGAAATGTCTCCACAATTATCTTGCAGAGAAAAGTAGGGTCAGCATATAATGAGAGAACAAATGAAATACATTGTTCTTTCCATTGCAACCATGAATTGAAGTAATGTAATTTCTCCTTTTGCATTTAGAGTTCAATGGAAGGGTTTTTTGCAAATGTAAAGTTTTTTTTTCTAATTTAACTACAAATAAAACTGATTCTGCATTGAAGTATGTTTAGTGTGCTTTCCTTAGAGATAGGGCTCATTGGTCTTTGTGTGTAAATGCTGTTCTATTATGGGTGGATTTGTTTTTTTTTTCTTTTATGCAACTACTGATGTGTGATCACTTGAATCATCTCACCAGATATGAACATATACATTTTTAACAATTTTTTTGAGACTATTCCACCACTCTGTTTCAGTCGCAGCCTAACATTTAAGATGCCCTCACATAATTCACTTGGTCATCTTCAAGCTGCATTTGGTATATGTTAAAATACTCTAAAAACAGCCGCAATTGTAGTCAAGCAAAGCAGTACAAATGGAAACCAAGATACTTAATTCTGGCACTGACTCCAATCAGATGTAGCAAAGATGAAGATGGAATGGCAGAGAATATTGTATTAAGTGATGTCATATATAGATATTGCTATAGATATAGATACACATACACACACACACACACACACACACACACACACACATACAGACACACACACACACACGACTAGATAGATACGCTGCTCTGATGAAGTCTTACTAGTGAAAGCAGTGGAAACTTCAGAGTGATTTTTTTCCTTTTTTTATAGTGTTTACTTGTGAATAATCATATTCAAGTTTTTTTAGTAATCTTAACTACAACTATTACATGTGGTTCCAATATGGGCTGTTTCATGTAACAATGAGTTTGGAAGGCTAGGATTTAATCCCCCAGTCACAGAAATCTGTGAATTCAAACCCCACCAGTAGAAATTTGAAGACAGACCCTCAATTGGAGTTGAGTTCTGGATTTGTCCTCCTATTATTATATACCCTCTAAAGCATCTGACATTTATTCCTGCTAGACAGTACGATGAGCTGGTCTAGGATGCTAGTGTATATGTAGTTACCTTTTAGTTTGCCCCCTTGGCATATACAGTGGATATAAAAAGTTTACACACGCCTGTTAAAATGCCAGGTTTTTGTGATATAAAAAATGAGGCCGCAATAAATGATTTCAAAACTTTTCCCACCTTTAATGTGACCTATAACCTGTACAATTCAATTGAAAAACTAACAAATCTGTTAGGGGAAAAAATATAAAAAATAAAAAAATGTACATTACGCTGGTTGCACAAGTGTGCACACCCTCAAACTAATACTTTGTTGTGTGTCCACACCCTTAAACTAATACTTTGTTGAAGCACCTTTTGATTTAATTACAGCATTCAGTCTTCATGAGTACACACCTGCCATCAATTAAAGAGACTCCGATTAACCCCAAATAAAGTTCAGCTGTCCTAGTAGGATTTTCCTGACATTTACTCAGTTGCCTGCTATAGCAAAAGCCATGGTTCACAGAGAGCTTACAAAGCATCAAAGGGATATCAATGTTGAGCGGTATCAGTCAGGAGAAGGGTACAAAAAAATTTCCACAGCATTGGATATACCATGGAACACAGTGAAGACAGTCATTAAAAAGTGGAGAAAATATGGGACAACAGTGACGTTGCAAAGAACTGGATGTTCCTCCAAAATTGATGAAAAGACAAGACAAAAACTGGTCAGAGAGGCTACCAAGAGACCCACAGTAACACTGAATGAGCTGCACAAATTTCTGGCAAGTACTGGTTGTGTACTACATGTGACATCAATCTCCCATATTCTCCATATGTCTGGACTATGGGGTAGGGTTGCAAGATGGAAGCCTTTTCTTACATAGAAAAACATTCAGGCCTGGGTAAAATTTGCAAAACAATACACCAAGTCTCCCAAAAGCATGTGGAAAAATGTGTTATGGTCTGATGAGACCAAGGTTGAACTATCTGTCCGCAATTCCAAAAGGTACGCTTGGAGCAAAAACCACACTTCACATAACCAAAGGAACACCATCCCTGCAGTGAAGCATTGTGGTGACAGTATCATATTTTGGGTTGCTTTTCTTTAGCTGTAAATGGGGCTTTATTCAAGATGGAGGGAATTATGAACAGTTCCAAATACCAGTCACTTTTGGCCCAAAACATTCAGGCATCTGCTAGAAAGCTGAAGATGAAGAGGAATTTCACCTTTCAATACGACAATGACCTCAAGCATACATCTAAATCAACAAAAGAATGGCTTCACCAGAAGAAAATTAAAGTTTTGGAATAGCCCAGCCAGAGCCCAGACCTAAATCCAATAGAAAATCTGTGGATGACCTGAAGAGGGCTGTACACAATAGATGCTCCCGCAATCTGACAGATTTGGAGTGCTTTTGCAAGGAAGAGTGGGCAAATATTGGCAAGTCAAGATGTGCCATGCTGACAGACTCCTACCCAAGAAGCCTGAATGCTGTAATTAAATCAAAAGGTGCTTCAACAAAGTATTAGTTTAAGGGTGTGTACACTTATGCATACAGTGTATCGTACATTTTTTATTTTTTTATATTTTTTCCCCTAACAGATTTGTTTTAATTGAATTGTACAGGTTATAGGTCATATTAAAGTGGGAAAAGTTTTGAAATGATTTATAGTGATCTCATTTTTTTATATCACAAAAGCCTGGCATTTTAACAGGGGTGTGTAAACTTTTTATATCCACATATATAAATACATAAATACATATATATATATATATACATATATATATATATATATATATATATATATATATATATATATATATACACAGAGAGAGAGAGAGATAGAGAGAGAGAAACAGAGACACATTCTCTCTCTTTCTCTCTCATATGCACACACACACACACACACACACACGCACACACACACACTCACGTGTGTGCATTTGTATATACATATATATATATATATATATATATATATATATATATGTGTGTGTGTGTGTGTGTTTGTGTGAGAGAGAGATAAAAGGAGGTACTGCCAGTACAGCTAACTGGAATTTTGTAAATAATTATATGTCATTTGTAAATATCAACATGGTTTGTATAAGATGCTTGTGTTACAAATGTATTAGAACTGTATGTCATGTGTATATCAAACTTATGTGTACAGATGTTTGTGTTGAAAATGTATTTGTAAGGTGCTTGTACTTGAAATGCATCCAAAGTGTGCTCTACTGGAGATAACAGAAATGAACATATACATTTTTAACAAATTTTTGAGACTATTCCACCACTCTGTTTCAGTGCAGCCTAAAACATTTAAGATGCTCACATAATTCACTTGGTCTTCTTCAGCTGCATTTGGTATATGTTAAAATACTCTAAAACAGCCGCAATTGTAGTCAAGCAAAGCAGTACAAATGGAAACCAAGATACTTAATTCTGGCACTGACTCCAATCAGATGTAGCAAAGATGAAGATGGAATGGCAGAGAATATTGTATTAGTCTTACTAGTGAAAGCAGTGGAAACTTCAGAGTGATTTTCCTAGTGTTTACTTGTGAATAATCATATTCAAGTTTTTTTAGTAATCTTAACTACAACTATTACATGTGGTTCCAATATGGGCCGTTTCATGTAACAATGAGTTTGGAAGGCTAGGATTTAATCCCCCAGTCACAGAAATCTGTGAATTCAAACCCCACCAGTAGAAATTTGAAGACAGACCCTCAATTGGAGTTGAGTTCTGGATTTGTCCTCCTATTATTATATACCCTCTAAAGCATCTGACATTTATTCCTGCTATACACTACGATGAGCTGGTCTAGGATGCTAGTGTATATGTAGTTACCTTTTAGTTTGCCCCCTTGGCATATACAGTGGATATAAAAAGTTTACACACGCCTGTTAAAATGCCAGGTTTTTGTGATATAAAAAATGAGGCCACAATAAATGATTATGAGGGTTTGCATGAGAACTAGAGCAGTAATATTTTAGATATTATCTTGAGAAGTCTGTTTGTGAAGCAGAGCATTTTGTATTCTGTCTTAGACCTAACAACAAGAAGAACAATTCACCACATCATCTGCCTTGCTCTATTAGTAAATTATTAGGGTATAGTTTAATTCTCTTGATTCAGTCAGGAATATATTGAAGCTTAATTTAGATATTTTTTTATTTGTCTGAGCCTGTCCTGCAATGTTGTTTTAAATATTTCCTTTGATTCTGAACTCTGACATCACAGTGAATATATATTTAGTATTGTCTAGTTCTTTTATTTATTTTTATTTTTATTTTACATTTGTTTACTGGGAAATTCCGAGTGGATGCAGGTCCTTTGTTAGCGGATGCCCGGGGAGAAAAGCTCCACATCATGTACACGATAAATAAGAGATACAAAGTTGCAGCAATAGTAAACAACATTACAGGTTGTTGGTTTTAATACAATAACAAGATATTGATTATCAACATTATATACAGTAAATGTTGCAAGTTAAGATAGTTTCTTGTTGTTTATAATATTAGTAACAAAGTTGTCAGACAAGATTTTAAAGTATGTAAAGACAACTAGCTAATTCTGACTGTGGTTAGTAGTGGCAATAGTATAGTTGGGTTAAGAGTCTAGGTGTGTGTGGGGGGGTAAGGGTGTTGGTGTTCGTCTGGATTAGAACAAGGACAAAGCCAGTGCAAATTTAAGTGGAATTTGAGTGCAGTCTTGAAAAGGCTGCTGGAAGGTAGAGTAGTTATACTTATTAAATATACTTAAACCTTTCATTGTGGCTGATCTTCAAAGAGATATTTAGAGTACTTGCATATTTATTTGGTGACATTGTGTGGGCCACTCCTAATAGCTTTGCTTTTGGTCAAACTACCGTTTGTATTAATATTAATTTCACTCAGTAAAGTGGGTACCCTTGGAAGAGTCTTAAGGTAGCTGCATAGCTAGTAAACCTGTGCCAGCCTTTCCCAGGTATGTGTGTGTGTGTGTGTGTGTGTGTGTGTGTGTGTGTGTGTGTGTGTGTGTGTGTGTGTGTGTGTGTGTGTGTGTGTGTGTGTGTAAATCAAATCTCAAAGAGTGTATGAGTCAGCTACTTGGGCAGTGACATGAAGCAATGGTTGGACAAAGAGAGTGTTGGAGGACTTGGCTTGGAACTCTGGCTAAGGATGCAACTCTATAGTTGTGCCAGTGGAGAGTCTTACTGGGGATCTGGAGAAAGACAGAGGAACCAGCCCCATACTGACTGTGGTCTCTGTGTGCTCTTAAGGGAAATTGCACTTGATGCAGACAGCTGCGTCTGTAAATACCATGTCTGTACCTGTTAACCTCCCAGTGAACATCCCCCTACAGGTGCTACTGATTGCTTAAATTATAATACAGTTAAAATTGTTTATTGGAATGCTTTATGTTAACACCTTAAGCTTGTAGAAAAAAGTTTTGTGAGCATAAATGCAAGGATATGAAAGTGTGTGCGATTATATTGGTGAGTTAAGCACTTATTTTCATAGGTGGGTGAGTAGGTGTCAGGTCACTACTTTTGAAGGGCTGGCAGATCTTTTGGTGATGGAACAAACACTTAGGACTTTGCCTATGGACATGCGAATCTGGTTAGCAAAGAATGTAACACCAGAGATGAGTTGGGGAAAAAAGGAGACCTACACCTAACAAGCAGGGCATCACTTAACAGGAAAGGGATACCAAGTGCTGCACATGGGTCTAAGGGAACCCATGGTGGGCAGCCTAAACTGCCCAAACAGAGTCGGCCAGTAATAGGGGAAGCCACTAGTTCAGGTACATGACCAGTACCAAGGGTTAAATGTTTTAAATGTAACCAGTGGGGTCATGTAGCATTTAGATGTCCAAGGAGGCAAGGTGGGGAAGAAAAGGTAGGTGAGCCAGCGAGTGGGAATGACAGAATACCAGCGATAAGTTGTATGGAGACAAAAAGGGTTCTAAACTACCACAAGAGGTTGTGTCTTATCTTAGTAGAATTGTGAAGCCTGCAGTGTTTAAAAAGAAGCACTACTTGCTTGGGCAGTCTACTTCAGTCAGAGCTTTAGGAGAGACCCCATTCCAAATACCCTTGGTTAGGGTTCACTTTGACTGGGAGGGTGGAAAAGGAAACAAGCAAGTAGGTGTGTTTGAGGATATCTCTGCAGTTGTCCTACTACTGAATGATTTTGATAATTCAGTACCCTATGGTCATGCAGTTACATGCAGTCAGGCTTGGAGACAGGCATGTGGTCTGGTAGCCCGGGGGTGACCCAGAGTGACTGCACACTTGAAGCCAGGACTGGTGAGGTTGTTACTTCAGAGAGGGAACTACCCTGTAGCAGTGAGACTGAAGGTGAGCCACAGCTGCTGGTAGGTACTGATGTTCCCTTGGACAGAGTGACTGCAAGGGCAGAGGTGAGAAGTAGTACCCAGACTGACAGGGAGGCACTGCTTTCAGAGGATACCAGACTTCCTGTGGAAGGGGAGCTGGGAAGGGGTTACAAAGACAGAGTTGAGACAGGCTCAGCTCTAAGACCCTACATTACAAGGCTTGAGGAACGTAGCTATGAAGGCACCTGATTCTCAAGGAAAAGGGGAATCTGTATACTGGAACAAAGGGTTACTGTATAGACAATGGACCCCTAAGGGAGCACTAGAAAGTGAGGTAATACAGCAGTCGGTAGTGCCCATACCCTACCATCTGGCACTTCTAGCCAAAGCCTATGAAATTCCCTTTGCAGGTCATATGGGCATAAAGCATACTGAGATACATATTATGCAGACTTTTTATTGGCCTGGGAGTTCCAGGAATGTAACAGGGTACTGCAGGACCTGTTAGCAGTGCCAAAAAGTAGGCAAGGCAGTAGACAAGATCAAAGCTCCTTTGTTGCCTTTGCCTGTGATAGAGGAGCCATTTCAGAGGGTAGCTATGGATATTGTGGGGCCTCTGAGTACCCCAAGTTCCACAGGGAAGAAGTATATCCTAGTGCTAGTAGATTATGCTAGCAGATACCCTGAAGCAGTGTGGCCTTGTCCTCCATTGAAGAAGAAAAGGTGGCAAAGGTTTTGCTAGGGATTTTCAGCATGGTAGGTTTCACAAAATAAATAATGACTGACAGAGGTGTCAATTTCATGTCAGACCTGCTGGATTATCTGTGGGAGAGATGTGGAGTGAAGCACTTAAAGACCATTCCCTACCACCCCCATAATAATGATCTGGTGGAGAGGTTAAACTCTAGACTAAAGACTATGTTATGGGCATTTGCAGACCAGTTTAAGAGACAGTGGGACAAATATCTGACCCATCTGTTGTTTGCTAACAGAGAGGTGTCCCAGGAATCCACAGGTTTCTCACCTTTTGAGTTGCAGTATGGGCATAGGGAAGGTGACCTTTAGATTTGATTCATGATGAGTGGGTTGGTGAATGTGAAGCCCACAATGAGTCTGTTTTTGGCATATGTTGTAAACCTCAGGACAAGGCTCAGGGAACTCATGGGCTTGGCCCACAAGAACCTGGCAGGAGTCCAACAGAAGAAGGTCTGGTATGACAGGAATGCTCAAGCCAGAGAGTATGCTGTGGGGCAGCAGGTGATGGTTCTCATTGCTGTCAAACAGAATAAGCTGCAGGAAGCTTGGGATGGACCCTTCAAAGTTGTAAGGAAAATCAGCGATGTTGACTACATGGTAGAACAGCTAGGCAGGAGGCAGGGGCACAAACTGTACCATGATAACACCATGAAACCTTACCATGACAGGGAGACCCTTGTGCTGAGCAATTGCAGTAGGAGGCAGGAGGAGTCTGAGGGGGATCTTTGGCTGCAAGAACCCAGCCAGCAAAATCCCAAGTTACTATGGTGGAACCTAGGGTTGCAGGCATATGATATGACAGCGCAGCACTGTACTGGGGTCAGCAATGCCAAGGCAGCTGAAATCTCAAGATAGGGTATGGGGTAATATACTGTTAGATAGGCTCATCCCTCTCAAGCAATGTTTCTCAAAGGTCACTTGAAAAACTAGCTTGAGTCTTCGAAGGGGAGAAGAAGTGTGATGAAAGGAGGTATTGCAGCACAGCTACCTGGAATTTTGTAAATAATTATGTCATTTGTAAATATCAACATGATTTACATAAGATTCTTGTGTTAAAAATGGATTAGAACTGTATGCCATGTGTATAGCAAACTTATTTGTACAGATGTTTGTGTTGTAAAGGTATTTGTAAGGTGCTTGTGCTTGAAATGCATCCACAGTGTGCCCTAATGGAGAGAGCAGAAATGTACATGCACTACTGTAACTGTTTAAATGTATATGTTTTAACAGTGGAAACTGAAATACAGGAGGTTAACCTCAGTCCACCTATGTTTTTAACAGTAGAAACTGAAATGCAGGAGGTAAACTTCAGTCCACCAAACTTTAGGAAATATCTAAAATTAAATCACTTTATAGGCTAGGCCATAAAGATGCTATCTCACAGGTTTCAATATAGCCAGAGACAAAAAGTCTGTACTACTAGAATGCTTTCTGTATTGTCTTTGGGGTGAACTAATTGCTACTCTGGAAGCATGAAGGAATGCAATAGTTTTATGACTTCCAGCACCTGCAAAAGATCTGAACAAAAACCCTTGTCTGTGTATTTTTACAGATAGATGCTAAATACTGCCAGCTGTCAGCAATGGGGGTTTGCATGAGAACTAGACGTGAGATGACCAGAAATTATGTCATACTGCAAGCTATCCCAGCAGTAATATTTTAGATATTATTTTGAGAAGTCTATTAGTGAGTCAGAGCATTCTGTATTCTGTCTTGGACCTGACAACAAGAAGAACCATTCACCACATCATCTCCCTTGCTCTATTAGTAAATTATTAGGGTATAGGGCTTTGTTGTATTCTACTGGCCCACTGGCCGTTTCATGCAGGAATGGGCATGCCCAGAGTGATTGACATGTCTAATGCCTGTGATGTGATATGCAAATGATGCATGATTGGAATGCCATGCAGATTTGACTGTCACAGCATGAATATTCATTGTGTAGTCGTAGTTTACCCTCTTCCTCAATGTAGTGTGATCTCGGCGTTGGTATATTTAAGTAGTGGGGGGTGGGTGATGTTCCGATCTGCATTCCATGATTTCCCCAGGGCCATTCCCTGTGTTTTGTTCAGCTGGTTTACCTCAATGTTATGGTGCCAATATATGACCTAGTACTATGAAAATTTCAGTTTAGCCATGTAAGCAACATATCTGTAAATCTCTGTGCTACTCCACATGTAAGCAGAGCATACTGGAGTGAGTCAGCATAGCACTAATGGTGCTGTAGACAGGGAAGGAAAGACAGGTAGTGTGAGGGGATACCAGTAGACAGTGAGTAGGAAAGAGGAGTGGGTGCCCCTGAAAAACAAGCAGCACTTGCATGTATATAAGAGGTGGGGCAGAACTGCTTGACAGAGAGCAATACCATAGACAGGGAGCTTGGGTAGTGAAAAAGAAGGCAGCCCTAGAAAATGAGTACAAGGTGATATGGGGACCCCGAGTCCTAAGCACGTCTGTGATCAATATGGTGTATGTACTACTTATTCCCACTATGTTATAATCACTTCGGTGCCTTCAGAATGCAGAAGAGAGTTTAGTATGACAAGCCATACTACAATATGCTAACATGAAACAATTTTTTTTTAATGAAGTAAGGGATTCTTACACACATGTTCTTAAGAAATTTACTTTTACTAAGGACAGGTTAGGACTACGAGTTTATTCTGTAGTCATGGTAAGCATGCAGAGATCTGCATATGCAAAGAAACAATAGCAGACATGGTGAAAGACTCCATTAATGCAGGGCTTGTGTGTGTGTGTGTGTGTGTGTGTGTGTGTGTGTGTGTGTGTGTGTGTGTGTGTGTGTGTGTGTGTGTGTGTGTGTGTGTGTGTGTGTGTGTGTGTGTGTGTGTGTGTGTGTGTGTGTGTGTGTGTGTGTATTTTTTCACATGCATTGAACTCCCTCCAACTTTTTAAGATTTTCCAAATTAAATGTTAACAAGTTGCTGAGATACTCAATGGCGCACCTCTGGAATCTCCATGACTCATTCTAATAAGATACACTGGGTACCTCCACACATACCTCTCAGCCTCTTAATGTTAGAGTTCTGGGCAAAGCCAACAATAATAGGGAGACAAGGCCCCAAAACAGAGGCCATTTTAAATATTCCTCTTATAACTTTAGAAAGGGGATAGAATAACAAGTTTACAAAAGCATTAGTTTTCTGAAGGATACAATGTCTGAAGTTCAAATCTTTGTTATTAGTGTCTTTAATCCTCAATAACCCCCCCCCAAAAAAAAAAAAACACAGATGTTATGAAGAACAGACTAAATATGAAGCAAACAATGTGGAAATTATATGAAATTCTGGGCAGTTAAGCGGTACCTTCACAACACATCTACACGGAGGATGTTGATGAACTTCTGTAAGGACAGCCAGCCCTGAGCATCTTTAAAAAATCACAGGAGATTGATTTTAGGAGAAGGCAAATGCATACTGACAAGCCAGCCCTAGCATCTTTAGAAAACCATGGCAAATTTGATTTTAGGATATGGTAAACATCATACATTTATGTAGAGCAAGCCAGCCCCAATTCTGAGCAACAGCAAGCCAGCCTGGGTGCTGTTTCAGTAAATGCACAGCTGCACTGTGGGAGAGTTTAATTTATTTTTTTATTGACATTTGATCACTGTGAAATTCCAACTGGCTAGAAGCCCATTTTCAGTGGAGGCTTGTGGAAAAAAAACTGATAATGTGTAATAACCTTGCTGTGCATGGACCATACCTCTTAACTATCTCTCAATTGGTTTACAATTTTGTTCAGTCATTCTTAATCCCTCCTAAAGCAGGTTTGCATTAGCATGCATTTTCTGAAGATGAATAAATCAATAATCATGAGTGACATTGTTTACTCACTGCACAGATACTTTATTTGACCAGTGCTTGTTAAGAGAATAAACAAGTTCACAGTGTGTGCTTCCTTGTCTGAATGAATACTCATGCAGTCAAGAAACACATGAAAATATTTATTCATGACTAAAGAGTAACATCATACTGCTGCTGGGTGTTGGGCAGAGTTTGGGCGGTGCTTGCTACTGTAGGCCAGTACAGTACAACAAATCTGGGAATAGTATAATTCTCTTAGATTCAGTCAGGAATATAGTGAATCTTAGTTTAGATATTTTTCTTTATTTGTCTGAGCCTGTCATACAATGTAGTTTTAAATATTTCCTGTGATTCTAAACTCTGATGTCACTGTGAATAAATATTTAGTATTGTCTTGTTCTTTTATTATTTATTATTAAATATATTTAAACCTTTCATTGTGGCTGATCTGTGTAGAGATATTTAAGTTTTGAGACTACTTGCATATTTATTTAGTGACACTGTGTGGGCCACTCCTAATAGCCTTGCTCTTGGTTAAGCTACCATTTGTATTAATATTAATATTATACAGTAAAATTGGACACCCTTTGTTAAGGGCCTTAAAGTTGCCAGCAAGGGGTTCTGGTGGAAGTGAAAACTACCTTATAGTCTGGGCAAGAGAGGGCATAACTAGTAAATCTGTGCCAGCCTTTTCAAGGTGTGTGTGTGTGTGTGTGTGTGTGTGTGTGTGTGTGTGTGTGTGTGTGTGTGTGTGTGTGTGTGTGTGTGTGTGTGTGTGTATGTGTGTAAATCAAATCACAAACAGTGTGTGTGTCAACTACTTGGGCAGGGATATGAAGCACTTGCTGGACAGATAGCTTGTTGGAGGCATTCACTTAGAGCCCTGGCTAAGGACTCAACTCTATAGCTGTGCCAGTGGGAAGTCTTACTGGGGATCTGGAGAAAGACAGAGGAACCAGCCCCGGACTGAGTGTGGTCTTTGTGTGTTCTTAAGGGAAATTGCCTTGTTGCAGAGAGCTGCATCTGGAAATACTGGGTGTGTGCCTGTTATCCTCTCAGTGAACATCCCCCTACAGGTGCCAGTGGTGAGGATTGAGGCTCCTTGATTACTGGCTCAGAGGTGGGATACCCACATCACATAATGGTTGGCAGTGATGGGATGTCACTATACACACACATACACACACACACACATTTATATATACATATATATAAATATATATATATATATATATATATATATATATATATA
>NC_056737.1:141173141-141213141 GCF_019279795.1 Protopterus annectens | reverse complement strand
TATAAACAGAATGAGCAACAGAATGATATTAATTTTCAGTGATTAATATTCCAGCTGCACATTAAATATAAATGATTCCTTCATGTCTGTCATGTCTTATGAGCTAGGTGCAGTTTTATACCATGGGGTACTTAAAAATACACATGCAGGTATTAGGATTTGTGAAACTGGTGATGATAAATCTTAAGAATGCAGCAGGTCCCTTGAAACAGATCACGTTTTCCTAGCAAATTTGGGCAAAGAACTTAATTAAATTTATAAGTTGATCAATTAATTGTGTTTACTATTCTTGAGCTTATTGTAAGTAAAATAAAATTATATTTTACTGCACTATAATCTTTCTTCCCTTTGCAACACTATGATATTTTTAGGTTAGGTACTTACTGAAAATTCCTGCCAACACTTTTCTGCAGTCATTTCAAAGAGTGCCCTATGACCTTGCGAAAGTCAAAAATATCTTCATGCACAGAATAGATACAGTCAGTTTCTTTCTCAGCAGGAGATATTTTTATTTAAAAAGCACATGCCAAGAAGTGATGGAAAGGGCAATATACAAAGAAGACTTTAGAACTCTAAACTTTCATTATCAAGAATCTAATATGCATTTTAACAAAAAAATCTAAATTACCATGGCAACAGCTAAGTATATTTAAGAATATTGATAACATTTCTTTTATATTCTTAATGCATGTTGCTTTCCAAGAAGATATATAGGATTATGTCAAAATTTCCATGTAACTGCAAAGCTGATTTACAAACAAATTATGATCTGGCTTTTTTAAAGTCCATAATACTTGGATGCAAAGGACATCTGTAGAGCCATCCTGGTAGCAGAGAATATTATTGCTCCTGTGGGTTCAACAAAGGAGGAGAAGCTTCATTTACTTGCAGTGCTATTAAAGCCAGTTGATTACTTCAGGGAGAAAGGCTATTTTTTATTATTTTCACTAATAAGCCCTGGAAAAATGTCTGCAGAAAAAGTCCTTAGTAGATAGTGGCCATTAAAGAGATAGTAGCAACAGAACCACTGACCACATGGAAAAAAAAACTTCTTAATAAGAAAAGTTCAGAATTAAGTGCAAGGTAAATGTTAAACATTCACACTGCCTCAGTGATTGTGATTTCTGCTTCACAATTTCAGGAAACAAGGTTCACATACAATTCTATGTGTGGAATTTTTCCATTTGTTTACACTGGTTTTCTCTGGTTAGTCCGTTTTTCCTTGAATCATGCTTGGTTATGAAAATAGTGCTAACTACATCTAAAAGAATGGCAGATAACCTTGTTGGACTTTGTTTACTGGCAAATGTGTATATCATGTATTAGGAAAGATATGTAATCTTTTTTTTTTTAGTTCAAAACAAAACTATCCAGTCTTGCATTTCATTTTCACAGATAGTGTTTAAAAAGTTTAATAATAAAACAAGAAATGTCCAGCTATATATTACATTTACCTTTACATATACCCATGCATTATCACCCTAGTCATCTAAAAATGATCTGAGGAAGAAAACAAATTAATATTTCCTCACTCAAGAAAAGTGATAGAAGGAAAATTAACAGAAGAGGGCTTCAGAATTTATTTTTTATTCTTCGTTATACTGCACAAGACCTGCTGGATACAAATGTTACTGTTAAAGACAGTACACTACTGTACTGAAATTTACATATTATATTTTCAGAGGAAGTTTTTACTCTCTTTTTTGTGACTTTTAAAGGTACATATTTTGACTTAAATTTACCAAAATGGGAAGGAACTTCAGAAGCAGTGAAGAAGGCAACTAACTCTGGGAAATAAACATAGCATGTAGATATGCTCAGTGTTTGCCTGAACATGCAGCTGCAACACTCCTGTTTCTAAATGATTTTAAACCATACATAATAGGTGTTACGGATTTGGCAATACAAACATTCAAGGAGTGTACTTTATTGTTTACTTACAGGTGAATGAAACATTAGCAAGGACATTCTACTTGTTATTCAACTAAGGTCACCTGATGTTTGGCATGAAACCAATAATCGATATTCTTCTCTCTTAAAAGAAATATACCTGCCTGTAATCTTGAACTATCTTCTGCTTCCTCCCTTTCCACTTAAAAAAATTGCACTTTATTCAGCTGCTTTTACTGTAATTGTGTTCTTCATACTTTATTACCTTATTTATGCTGTGTGCTCTTAAGTGTTCAAGTGCTTTTATTCTGCTGCATTTATTACTGCTTGTTAGTACCTGGATTAAATTTATCTGTTATTCTAAGCATCTTAGCTTTGGTTTTAGCATGTGTGCTTCAGGTCAGTTACTTTACATTTAAGAGGGTTCTTGTGGTCTACAGATTTGTGGACAAACCCTTATGAAAACCCTCTCAACATAAGTCCGCCCAAGCATTTAGAACACTATATCTGGGCAATTCCCATCAGTTTTTCCTGCCAGCCTGGTCGACATGGGAATACTGAGACATTGTAGCAACTGCCTCATGTTTACTGACAACCCTCTTCTAGCACATAATTCTTTCATCTGCGAGAAATGCATGTACATCAGTAACCTGGAGTCCATGCTGTCTTGCACCACAGTCAGTACTCCTGACAAAGAGGAGATTGCCAGCACAAACACCACACCACTCACATCACATAACCAAGCACAAACACACACACACACACACACACACACACACACACACACACACACACACACACACACACACACACACACACACACACACACACACACACCTATGCAACGGTCCTCAATAAAAACTTACCGATACAGCAGAGACCTCCAAAACACACTCACAAACATTCCACACACAACACCAAAGACATTACGCACAGCAGACAACACACCACTGTCTCACAAACACAGCCCATAAGGCATAACAACAAACCATCACAGCCAACAAGACATAACAATAAACCAAACATACTAGATATTGGTAACTCAATTGTGAGACACCCCGATGTCCCTGTCACCAGGCTCGACAAGGAGAAGGTCATGGTCAGTTGTCTGTATGGTGCCAGAATTTTCCACATCAAGCATGCACTTATGTCTTTCCACAACAAGTACAAGTGCTACTCTGTCATTGTCCATGTTGGTGTGAATGACTTGAGACATACCTCCCTGGACTATATGAAGTGAGACATGATTGAACTCTCAGAGTATGTGTTCCTAGCAGGTATGACCCTAGCTCTAAGCAGCATCCTACCTTGAACAAGAATGATACCACAATACCAACAAAAAATAATTGATTTCAACAATTGGCTTAGTTTCTGGTGTCATTCCAAGGGGATCCAGAATCTGTCTGCCTGGTATGACATGGTTGACAGGCCTCAATGCTTTGCCAGAGATGCCCTTCACCTGTTACCAATAGGTTCTCAGATCCTGGCCAAGGCTCTCACCGCCCCCATTATGCCTTTTTCAGGCAATGTCCCAAAGACAACCCTTCCAAAATAAAAGATCTGATAAAAAGCAAATTGAAGGTCATGCTGCTTAATGCTAGGAGCCTTAACCTGAAAATGGACTCACTGAGGGCTCTCCTTGCACTGAAAGATGCCAGTGTCTATGCAGTAATGGAAACTTGGTTCAGGGCTGCAGAGAGCACCCCTGCCTTACCAGGGTACATCACATTCCACACATTCCAACCACAAAATGAGGTAGGGAAGACTAAAGGTGGTGAAGTGTCTGTCTTAATTAAGGACAGGCACTCCTCCAGACAGATTTGGCAGCATGATGCACTGGAGCTACTCCAGATGCAACTGACAGATGGAAAGACACTCATCCAAGTTATAGCTAGCTATAGACCCCCCTCCATGACTCAGGACACCCACTCCTCTTACCTGGATCTACTTGACTCCATCAAGGTACCCCCTAATACCCTGATCCTTGGTAACTTCAACTACCGCACCATAGACTGGGTGAACTATTCTTGCACTAATGCACACTCTCAACAGTTCCTTGACTTCATCAGTTCTAATGCACTAGACCAGCTCATTGCATCCCCCACAAGGGGAGATAACATTCTGGAGTTGGTTCTCATCAACATGTGTGATCACTGCACTACTCCCATAGTATGTTCTTCCCTGGTTCGAAGTTTCTATCCCACCCAACCCCCCCAGCCGTAATCAAACTAAAACATTTCTCAAAAGCTGACTACAACCTCCTAAGGGAGGGTATCTGTAGCTTCACACCACCACCCCCCTCAGAGGATGCAGACAACTATGCTGAACAGTACACCAATACAGTATACAAGCACTTGTATAATTGCATGGACTCAGCCATACCCAACATAACTTAAACCTGCTCCTCAAAGAAACACAAACCTGTTTGGTTGACATCCTCTATCAACAGGCTTTACAACAAAAGAACGGAACTGTTGTCCAAGGGTAAAAAGGAACAAATTCCAAATTAGAAAAGCTCCCTCTTTAGCCTCAACAAGCAAATTAGATCACTGAAAACCTCCAAGACCAATTATGAATTGAAACTATCCTCCAAAACAAAGGGAAACTATAAAGTCTTCTTCGGTTACCTCAGGAACTTCCATGGCAAAGCCCAGGATTGTTCCAAAGTAGTACTTAACAGTATCACTTACACTGATCCTGTTGACTTAGCCAACCTGCTAGCAGATAGGTTCAGTGCAAACTTCACCCCCCTGTCCCCCCCCCAAGGCCCTTTCGATATCCCCGATACTTGTCCTGCACCTCACATCTCCATAGATCAAGTG
The DNA here is from genome assembly GCF_019279795.1 of Protopterus annectens. NCBI lineage: Eukaryota > Metazoa > Chordata > Ceratodontiformes > Protopteridae > Protopterus > Protopterus annectens. Next base: position 141,208,429 of record NC_056737.1, on the reverse strand, counting down.
TTGCAGGCCCTATCCAAGGCAAAGAACACAACTTCCATGGGACCTGATGGTATCCCAGGATGTATTCTGCACCATCTCCAGCAAGAACTGGCTTCACTATTGAGCACCCTATTCAACCACAGCCTAAGTACAGGCTTCATTCCAGCAGAGTAGAGAACTGCCATTGTCATCCCCTTGCACAAAGGTGGTGCCATTACTGACCCTGGAAGCTATTGGCCCATTAGCTTGACAAGTCTGATCTGTAAAGCCATGGAGCATATTATTATCGATCTCATAAACAAGAACATAGGCAATCTCCAAGTTCTTGACTCCACTCAGTTCGGATTCATCAAGGGCTGATCTTGCCTGTTGAACCTGTTTGACATCTTTGAGACTGTCACCAAGGCCCTGGATGAGGAAAAGTCAGTTCATACAGCTTACCTTGACTTGGCCAAGGCCTTTGACACAATCCTCCACTTGGGAATCATCGAAAAGCTAACACAACTTGATGTAAATCCCTATCTCATCAGGTGGGTAGACAACTGGCTCACTGACAAGACCCTCAAAGTCAAAATAGGCACCTCCACCTCTGATAGCAGACCTGCCACTAGTGGAGTTCCCCAGGGATCTGTCCTGGGAACCCTACTGTTTGGCATCTATTTCTCAGAGGTCCAGGCAAAGACAAAAGGCCTGTGGCTGACCAAGTTTGCAGATGACTGTAAGTTGGGTGCTGTCATTTACTCCCCAAATTATGTTAACATGAAATGCCTGCTCACATGCTGGGGTCCACATTACCTTATCTGGCCTATCGTTCCATGTCAGGTCTGTCAGGGGAGCAGCTATGGTACTATAATTGGGAATGCACTTTCTGTAGTAGCCTGCTGTCCCCAAGAATGCCCTCACCTGCTTTTTGTTAACAGGTGAAAGTCATGCCTGAATAGCTTCGACTTTGGCAGGTCCTGGCCTTATCTTACCACTCCCCACTCTATGCTCATGGTAGGAGACCTCTGCCATACCCACCTGATATTTGCTTGGCTTAATGGTCAACCCTGCCCTCTGAAGTCTGCCCAGCACCTCCCTGACATGCTGAAGGTGCTCTTGCCAGGAATGGCTGTAGATAGCAATATCATCCATGTAAGCAAGGGCATAATCTCCTGCTCCTGCTAAGATATGATCTACCAGCCTCTGGAAAGTTGCTAGGGCATTCTTCATCCCAAAGGGCATCTTTGTGAACTCATACAAGCCAAAAGGAGTCACAGATGCTGACTTCTCTTTAGCGCTGGTAGTCAAGGGCACCTGCCAGTAACCCTTGATAAGATCAATGGTTGTAAGATACTTAGCCCCACCCAGCTGCTCTAGGGCCTCATCTGTCCTAGGCATGGGGTAAGCATCTGACTCTGTGTGACTATTTAATTTCCTGTAATCTACACAGAACATGTTGCTGCCATCCATCTTTGGCACCAACACCACTGGCGAGGCCAAGGGACTGTTGGACTCTTGAATCATCCCTAGTTCAAACATCTCCTGTACCTCTTCCTTCAGAATCTGTTTGACTCTCTCAGGCACCCTATAATGGGTCTGCCTGATAGGACTTTGGGGTCCTGTATCCACCTGGTGCTGCACCAGGTGGGTGCTCCCTGGTTTCTCAGTGAACATGCCCCCAAACTCCTGCAACACTGCTCGCATTTCTCAAACCTTGGTAGGAGATAGCTGCTGGGACATTGCTACCCCTTCCACCGAGGTGTCAGCCTGAGCCTCACTGAGGAGAACAGTACAACATCGCTCTCAGACTCCTCCTGCAATCCACTGCAAATGCTTAGTACAAGGGCCTCCCTATCATGGTAAGGTTTCATCATGTTAACATGGTACAATCTGTGCCCCTGCCATCTGCCTAGCACTTCCACCATGTAGTTAACATCACTTACCTTTCTTACCACCTTGTAGGGTCCCTCCCAAGCTGCTTGCAGCTTGTTGTGTCTGACAGGAATGAGAACCATCACCTGCTGCCCTAGAGCATACACTCTAGTTCGAGCATTCCTGTCATACCACACCTTTTCCTGTTGTTGGGATTCTGCCAGGTTCTCCTGGGCCAGGCCCATGAGTTCCCTGAGCCTTGTCCTGAGGTTCAGGACATAGGCCACAACAGACTCCTTGTGAGACTCACACTCACCTTCCCACTCATCTCAAATTAAATCTAGAGGTCCCCTCACCCTATGCCCATACAGTAACACAAAGTGTGAAAAACCTGTGGATTCCTGGGGAACCTCTCTGTAAGCAAACAACAGATGGGGCAAATACTTGTTCCACTCCCTCTTAAACTGATCTGCAAATGCCTGTAGCATGGACTTGATTATAGAGTTTAACCTCTCAACAATACCATTATTCTGGAGATGGTAGATGGTGGTATTCATGTGCTTCACCCCACAGGACTTCCACAGACAAGCAATCAGGTCTGACATAAAATTGGCACCTCTGTCAGACAGTATTTCCTTTGGGAAACCTACCTTGCTTTAAATCTCTAGCAAATAATTTCATAGGTTCATAGTTTAGTTCTAAGCTAACTGCCCTTGCGAGCCATTTTAAGCCTAGCCAATTATCTCTTGTTAGACTCAAACCCTGCAATTTGTGTTAGTAAGGCAAACACCTTAGCCATTAAGCCACCCTCCCAACCCTCCCATTTGCCACCTTCTTGGCCTCAATGGAGGACAAAGCCATTGCCTCAGGGTATCGTGTAGCATAATCTACAATCACTAGGATATACTTTTTCCCTGTGGAACTTGGAGTACTCAGAGGACCCACAATATCCATAGCTACCCTCTGAAATGGCTCCTCAATCACAAGCAAAGGCATCAAAGGAGCTCTCACCTTGTCTCCTGTCTTGCCTACCTTTTGGCACTGCTCACAAGTCCTGCAGTACCCTGTTACATCTCTGGAAATTCCAGGCCAATAGAAGTTTTGCATAATATGCCTCTTTGTACATTTTATGCCCATATGACCTGCAAAGGGAATATCATGGGCTATGGCTAGAAGCACCAGATGGTAAGCTCTAGGCACTACCAACTGCTGTACTCTCTCACCATCTAGCACTCCCTCAGGGGTCCACTCTCTGTACAGTAACCCTTTGTTCCAGTATACAGATTCCCCCTTCCCTTTAGAATCAAGTGCCTCCCTAGCTACCTGCCTCAGGCCTTGCAATGTAGGGTCTGAGAGCTGAGCCTGTCTCAAGTCTCTCTTTGTAACCCTTCCCAGCTACCCTTCCACAGGAAGTCTGGTACCCTCTGACAGTGGTGCCTCACTGTCAGCATGGGTACTACTACTCACCTCTACCTTTGCAGTTACCCTGTCCAAGGGAACATCAGTACCCACAAGCAGCTGTGGCACACATTCAGTCTCACTGCTACAGCGTCACTCACTCCCTGAAGTAACAACCTTAGCAGTGCTGGCTGCAAGTATACAGTCTGTCTGTATCTCCCCCAGGCTACCAGACCCATATGCTTGTCTCCTAGCATCACTGCATGTAACTGCATATGTGCATAGTACTGCCCCATCCAAATCCTTGCCTCTCAGGATATCTGCAGGATGGTATTTCCATACTCCTGTTGTCTCAAGACAACCCACTATTGGCATTTTGTCTTTACCACTTACTGGCTCCCTCACCTTTGGTTCCCCACCTTGCCTCTGTGGACACCTGTATGCCACATGACCCCAATGGTTGCATTCAAAACATTTAACCCTAGCTCCTGGACATGTACCTGGACTAGTAGCTTCCCCTGCTACTGGTGGATTCTGTTGAGGCAGTCTGTGCTGCCCATCATGGGTTCTTTAGTCCCATGAGCAGTACTGGGGGTCCCTTTCCTGTGCAGGGCTGCCCTGCTTGCTAGGTATAGGGCTCCCTTCTTCCCCGACTCCTCTGAAGTAGCACACTTTATCAGCTAACCAGACCCTCATGTCCTCAGGCAAAGTGCTAAGGGCTTGTTCCCTTTCCAAAAGGTCTGCCAACCTTCCAAAAGTGGTGACCTGACATCCACTCACCCTTCTATGAAAATAAGTGCTCAGTTCAACAACATATTCACATACATTTTCATCTGCCTTGTGTCTATGCTCACAAAACCTTTTCCTATACATTTCAGGTGTTAGCTTAAAACATTTTAATAAATGTCTTTTTACAGCAGTATAATCAAAACAGTCAGTGTCATGCATTTTTGCTAAGGAAAATCCAGCTTTACCATGAAGTAAGGGGGTCAGGAACCATACCCAGAGCCTTTGGTCAACTTCATACTGTTTACATACCCGCTCAAACATATGAATGAAGCTATCAAAATTATCCCCCTCTTTAAACTTTGGAAGAAATTTACTGAACTTTTGTGCTTCTGGGGTCCGGTTACTCCCTTCCCCCATTACCTCCATGACTCTGGTGAAGAGTCAGCATTTCCCTCTCATGCCTCCTCTGCCAGTCATTTTCCTCAGCTTGTAGACTTCTTATTTTCTCAGCTGCTTCTAGTTCCATACGCCTGGCCTCCAACTCAAGTCACTTTAGCTTCAGCTGTATTTTTAAGTCCACTGCAGAAAGGTTGAGCTGTCCATTTGCTGAGGATATTGTATATCTGTCAGTCTGATTGTCCTCCAGGCTGCTGTTTTCTGATACAGCTGTAGCCAAGGCTGCAATCAGGTCTGCTTTAGTCAGGTTTTCATGCACCAGTCCCCTAGCCTGGCACATCTCCACCAGCTGGCTCCTTGTCAGCTATCCATACTCTTCTGCTGACATGCTGCCTGCTCACCCTGACTAACACTAAGCTAACAAAAGAAATAAAACAATTGTGATCTTAACTCTGAGTATACACTGTGTGGCTGTTTTAGAGTACAAAACAGTTTTAGAGATCACTGTACATAAGCTACAGGAGTTTGCTCTACTCACACCATTACAAGCCAATTAGTATGTGAAGTAGATCCCACCTCTGCAAAACAGTTGTGATGACCATGCCCTGGCCGAGCAGTCAAGGAGCCTCAATCCTCACCACTAATACCAGGGATGTCATCTCCTAGAAGAGGAAATGATAACTAATACACACAGTAAAGTACAATTTCCCTTAAGTGCACACAGAGATCACAGTTGGTCTGTGGCTGGTTGCTCCCTTACTCACCAGGTCCACAATAAGACTCCCCACTGGCACAGCTATAGGGTTCATTTCTCAGCCTAACTGGGCAAGCTAAAACCTCCAGTACCCTCTCTGTCCAACCAATGCTTCGTGTCTCTGCCAAGTAGCTGACAGAACACACACACACTTTGAGATAAGTATTTATACAACTTCACAGACAATCCTGGGAAAGGCTGACACAGATTCTCCAACTGTGCCCTTTTACCCAGACTATACGGTAGTAATTACTGCCACCACCCAGTTAATAATATCAGCTACTAAAAGGCCCTTAAAAGGGTGTTCAATTATTACTGTGCAATATCAATATCCAATGGTAGTATGACTAACAGTCAAGGCTTACTTTAGAATGGCCTACTACAATAACCTCTATAAATATGCAATGCACTCTAGAGCTTATCTCTACACAAATCAGCCACAGGTAGAAGGTTTTAAAAATATTTAATAATAAATAATTAAAACACAAGACAGAACTACTATACCACAGAGATATACAAGTGGTCAGAAATCACACAGAAACTTAAAATAATACAGTAGGACAGGTCTAATTTCAAAGAAAAATACCTAATTAATCTTTACTAGCTTTAACTATTCCTACAAGAACCAAATGAATGATGCACAAGAAATGGTTCCAAGAAGAATAAGTGTCACGTTCCAACTGGTTAAAATCTGATTTAATATAATACTACAAAAATACAGGTTGTACTATTATATTAAATCAGTTTTTAACCAGTTGGAATGTGACACTTATTCTTCTTGGAACCATTTCTTGTGCATCATTTATTTGGTAATTGTTGGGGTTCCTTGATATCATATTCCTACAAGAAATCACAGTGCTAAGACTTACATGTGAACACAAGGCAGAGTGCTGGTAAGTGGATATCCAAGATCAAAATGCTTTTTGGTCTCTTGTGAGAAATAGTATTTAAACATTACTAACAAACATGTTTGCTGGGTCCCTCCCCAAATTACATCATTTTTGACACTTAGAATTTCCCAGGAAAACAAACTGCATTATTTAGCAATCTAACACCTGCACAGAAACTTACAATATAAGACATTTCACATGTATATGCTAGCAAAAACCAGAGCAATAAAGCACCTTTCACATCTAAATTCTACTCAAAAACTTTAGCCTTAAAACAATGGGCATGAAATCTTCAACCAGCCGCCCTGGAGCCGAATTTTAACATGAAAGGGTACAACATGCTTCACTGGGCCAGTAGAGTGCAATGTTGTCACATATTTTGCAGTTCCACATTTCACAGTATTCTTTACACTCAAGAAATATGCCTGTATTTTACATTTATTATCACAAAAACATGCCTGCATTTTACATTTATTTATACAGTTGATAGAATTATGTATCAAATTCTATTTAATTAGGCTGGCAGCCTTCGCCCATCTCTCCCCAGTCGTCACAGATTAAACCAAACTGGGTTGGGTCCACTGTCTGGAGGTTTATTATGTCTCTGTTGATCATCTCCTTGATAATTCTTTCCATGGCTTTACATATAAGACTAGTGAGACTTATGGGTCTGTAGTTTCCAGGGTCTGTAGATGGTCCACCTTTGTGCAGAGGAATGACTTTTGCCGTTCTTCATTCATGAGTAATGAAATCTGTTTGTCGGCTGCAGTTAAATAGTAATTCCAGAGGCCCTGATAGGTCATGTTTCATACTATTTAGAAGGCATCCTGGAATACTGCCTGGGGCCATTGGTGCAGTGTGTCTGGTCTTAGGGAGAGCATTAAGGACCTGTTCCCTAGTGATAGTAGGGGGAGTTATATTTGATGATATTTTCTAGGGGAAGGTTAAGAGGGAGAGAAGGGTAAAGTTGGAGCTGAATTTATCAGCCAGGAGTTTTGCTATGTCTTCTGGCACAGTGTAGGAGGCTTCACTTAAAATGAGTTGCAGACATAACTAAAGAATGCTTTATGGTTGTCCTTGGCCTTACCTCAAATTTGGCTTTGGTAGACTTTATTTGTCCTCCGAGTTGTTTGTTTAATTTGATGAGAGTGCTTTTTCCTGCTGGGTGCTGCATCTCCTAATTTTTGCCATGATTTTCTTCCTCCTGTTATATAGCCTACTGATTTTGTGATTCCACCAGGGTGGCTTGTTTTTTGAGTTAGTTCTGTACTTCTTCCTGGTGGGTGCAGCTGCCTCTATGCAGCTATCAACATGCTTGTACAGGGTTTCTGTGAGCAGTTGTGCATAGGGAGCAGTGTTCTCAGGGTTTATGGGGGCTTGAAATTTTGCCAGGTTCTCACTTTATAGCAAGAGGTTAGCCTTAGAATAGTTCCTGAATATTCCAGGTTTAGCTGGAGGTCTGCATTTTATTTTTACGTCAAAGGAAACCATTTTATGGTCTGACTTTACCAGGGAAGGCATCACAGTAGGGTGTGTGCAGCACTTTCCCATATTAGTGAGAGCCAGATCCAGTATGGTTGTACCCTTGGTTGGTGCATTGACTATCTGGTCCAGGGAGTTTGTATTTACAAAATCCAGGAATCTCTGAGCATGATTGAACCATATCAATGTAAAATTATATTGCTAAGCTTTTTTTTAATGCAACTTTAACTTTATGCATATAACCCAACATATGTGAATCTTTTTGCTATAACTGCTGTTATATCAATATTGTTTAAAATTATACTTGTTTAAAAAGGTACTACTGGAGCTTTTCTCCTCAGGTCTCCACTGAAAATGGGGCACAGGCCCAGTTGGACAAACCCGGTTAACAAATGTCAATAAATAAATAAAATTGGACATTTGGTGTCATATAGCATTCTTAGTTAATAGTGGGGTACTAAAGTCACCCATGAATATGGTATTGGGTTGGATGGTTAGAATTTCTAATATATTTAAATACATGATATGGGTTTCCCAGGTCATAGGGGGGAACCTATAGCTTACAAGGAAGTGGTTTTGGATTTTGACTATGGTGATTTGAACATGGAGCAGCTCAAGTGCATAGTCCTGTTTCACCAGCCTCGAAGTATATTTATCTTTGATGTAAATAGAAACACCTCCACCTTTACTCCCTACCTGTGAAGTAGCTGGCCTAAATGTGTGGAAGGCATTACAACCTAGCACTGTTGGTGTGCTCTCTGTGGTGTTAAACCATATCTCAGTGACCACACAGGCATCAGCATTCTTTATGGTAAAGACAGCTTTTACGAATTGGAGTTTTTGTTTAGACTCCTAGCATTGTACAGTAATGCCTTTAGATTTTCTTGATTTTAATTTGCTATGTCAGAAGTACTTTCAGTTTGGCATTGCCTAAAAAATGCACAATGGAGGAAGGCAATATTTTAGCTAATATTTGAAAGCCTAGAGGGGAGAGGTGCAGGCCATCCCTGGCACCTGGTCTGTTGACCATCTTCTTCCATGCTGACAAATATTGCACCCCCTTAGAATGACACCAGAAACTAACCCAATTATTAAAATCAATCATCTTTTGTTTGTATTGTGGCATCATCCTTGGAGAAGGTAAAATGCTGCTCAATGCTAGACTCATACCAGCCTGAGACACATATTCCAAGAGCTCCATGATGTCTCTCTTCATATAATCTAGGCAGGTACTTCTCAGATCATTTACTCTCTCATGGACTATGACTGAGTTATATTGGTAATTGTAGTCCAATAACCTGAGTGCTTGTGTAATGTGGTGGATCCTAGCTCCTGATAAGCAACTGACTGTGACTTTCTCCTTACTCAGTCTGGTGATAGGGACATCAGTGTGTCTCACGATGGAGTCTCCAATGACTACAATGTTATGGGCTTAGAGGTAGAGGTTCAACTCGATGTAGCTCTATGTGTTGATGTGGGTGTTGTTTTGAAAGAATGCATTTAGGACTGCTGAGGGTATTTCTTATGTGTACTTCATCTAGGATGTCTTTATGGTTTAGGAAGGTTACATTTAAGTGCCTCAGCATATGTGGGTCAATATGTTTGTTTTGAATTGTGTGTGATGGGTGCAGCGTGTGTACTACTGACAACCTTATTGACATTAGGAGTACTTTTGTGTGAGGGCTTTGCCTCCGGTAACATTGTGTAAGTACATCTTTCACATACCATATCAGTTTGTTTGAGAATTAACTGGTTGTGCTTAAACATGAGGCAATTTCTACATTGCCTCAGGATGCCCATATTCAACAAGCCAGTAACAGAGACAGTAGGAAAGAAAGTTCATATCCATGGCAACAGAGCCTTTTTTATTGATTAGACAGTTGGAGTATATCACTCGCCAGGTCAGGAAGAAACAGGCGAATGTTGTGTGTTCTTCTTCAAGCTGCTTTATTATATATAAACACATCATAAATGAAGCTAAGTAATTTTAACTTATATACAGACTAGCTATCATGCATGTAGATGTTAAACCCCTGGCTGCACCTGCAAAATGGCACTAAAGATAACACGTGCGTGGAAGTTATATGCACACACAGACTTAGAAATGCTTCTTAAAAGTACAGCATACTTGTTATTCTACAGCGTGAGAATGTCAATTGCTGTCAGCAGTATCCGGTTTGCAACTATGGGGGCAGTGGTTGTCACTGCAAATTAGTTGTCCTGTGTGAAACTAGGTACTGGAGAAATTTCAATTGTGCTTTTACAGGAAAAATGTCACTCAAGATGCCCGAGTCTACACAGAGCTTTGCCAAACACTTGAGGGGAATATGATATGTACACCCTGAAAATTTAAGGATGAAGTATTTAGCCAGATATTCTGAAGTTAGAAACAAATCAAGCAATAGTTACTGAAAACAAAGAATTAGCTTATCAAGAATCATGAAAAGAGGGGAGTTGCATGTATGACTATTCCCTGGCTACTTCTAGTGCTGGTCTCACCACAGCTTCACTCTTTTGGAATATGATGCACCTTTGCTTCTTCTCTCACCAGAAGAAAAATGTTAGTACCAATACCAAGATGACAAGCACGACACAGCCTGTTTTGTGATCTACAGTCTTCTCTCAGATGATGCAAGGGTCTGCAGGCTTGTTGCCTTTTCCTGGTGGATGCCTTGAATAGCAATCAGACCAATCAGGAATGTTAAGCACAGACACTCACTCCCCAACCAGAAATAGTTAGGAATCAATGCACTATGCTCCTTCGCTCACCAGGACAAGAATATAAGCACAGATTTGAAGCTGTCACCTATAAAGCAGTTATTAGGCTTTTTGGTGATCAGCAGTCTCCAGGAAATAATGTCCCTGTACTCCTTCTCTCACCAGGAGAAAACAAAAGCACTAATTCCAAGATGACTACTTTGAGGCAGAATGTGGGTTCTCTGGTAACTGGTGGTCTTGCAATAGATATTTAAAGGTAAGACGAAAACAATGGTGTATCCTAAACACTGCAGTGTTCACTAACCAGTTAGATATGAAAGTGGGTAACTTGAGTTTTAGCTGTCTAGGTGGAGAGCCACTATTTTTAAAGGAGCAAGATAGATTGAAAGGGGGGTGGTAACTTTTGTATTGTGGTATTGTGGAATACAGTGGGATGGCCAATAAATTTAAATAGTTTGTGCTTACTCACACTAGCCAGTGAATGGAGAGAGAGGGAAGGTGATATATGGCCAAATTAACATAAGGAGCAGGCAGATAAAAAGACAGCGGTGTTTAAGAATATACCAGTAACAGTGTGGGAGGGTGGGAAAAAATTCTGTCTGACTCACAAGAAATACAGATGTGGTCTCTTTTCAAGTTTTAATATGCAATTAAAAGCAGAATACAAGTAAAACACTGTAAGAAAACAAATCATAGTATACAAAGTAGAAAAAAGGCAATAAAGTAATATAAAGTTCAAGAAATCAAAAGCAAAACTAACATTTCCCTCACAGCAAACTGTGGCAGAGTTTGGGGGAGCTTTAGAATGAAACAGAATGCTTGTACGGAGCACACAGGTTATCAAAAACAGAGCTAGTAGCCATTCTGAGTAAATGAAATAATCCTACCAAAATTTTTGGTAACAAGTTCTTAGGAACAGATCTCAATACAATGATAGGAGGAAGGAACAAAAACACAATGTCCTGAGCCTGCCAGAATAAGGGTGGTATGTTGGTGAAAAAGAAAATTAAGTCAGGATCTCAGGGCTGCAAGTTATGGTAAAACGGCACACCACTACATTCAGTGCATATGGCAAGTCCATCCCAGCTGGCCACAGTCAAGAACAGGAGAGCAAACAAACTGCAAACACCACTCAAGAAAGAGGGAAGGTGTCACATGTGATCCTAGTGACAATGAAAAGAAAAACAAACTTTTCAAACCTAAGAGGAAAAAGAAGTTTGACTGATATTCATTTGTATATCAAGTCCACCTATTCAAGCTATACAGGTGACTGAAATAAAAGAAAAATGAAGGAAGAAAGGTGTAACTAATGCACACAAATATAAAGAAAATAAAACTGAAGGAAATAGGGACCACTGACCAAGGTGTAGTCCAAAACAAAACATATTTCACAAAAAGGTCTGTAGTCTGAAATTCCAAGTCAAATCCAAATGTATTGGAACCAGTATCCATTGTCTTTCGCTTTCAGTTTAGGCTGTTAATTTATGATGACAACAAATATGCAGATTCTGTGACTGATAAACATACTTGTCACTCCCATTTATCAGTGAATACTGTTATGATTATTATATAGATACCATATATGTACTGCATTTGCTTTGTCTGATATGACCTTCTTGATCTACAGCCACTTTCCCTTGGCTTCAGTGCTCATTACTTTTTAAACTATGTCAAAATTCTCTTCCTTAGTAAATGATTCCAACATTTTGCTTAAAATTAACCTCTGAATAATAGGACAACACATTTCCAATCTTCCTTTTACTGCCAGTCTTGGGAAGGAAACTTAATGTCTCCTCACATCCAGTCTTTAAGAATGTTACCGTCCTTCCAAGTTTTGTTGAAATGGTTTAGTTATAATTTGAATCACCTCTCCTCATAGTTCAAAAAGAAATTTAGAGTGGATCCCTTAAGATCACTTAATTTGCTTTCCTTTAGTTTTAGACGTACCCCATTGATCATTTCATTTTAAACAGAGTGGAATTAGCACAACCTTTCTTTTTACTGAACTTTCCAGATATGTTAAATCTCTATTATCTGCCTGTATAATAATGCACTTTCCAGATGTGCTAAATCTGTGTTCTTTGCCTAAATAAATACCAAAGAGAGTTTCAGTTTGCTTTATTGTTGCATCACTTTTCTTAAGATTCACTGCTCCTCCTTTTTTTCACCTTTTTTCTTGCACTACATATCTATAATTAATTTGTTTGACTGACTTTGTTAAAACTTTCTTAGTGTGGGCCTTTGCTTTTCTGAATACAGTCCTTTTTTATGCTTTAACTAGGATTTTGTCTATCTCACTTTTTCTGTGTTTCTTTATACTTGCTAAATACATTTTATGCGAACTGTGATGACACACTTTTTCATCACTTCACTGCCTTCTATCATTGCAGCTTGCAAATTTGTTTTACATTGACACTTGAGATTACATTATTTTATATATTGATACTTTTTATCCACATAACCTTTGTTATTGTTTTCTGCAGGGTTGTCTAATTTCTTCAGTCTCTATCCTGATATCTCAAACTTCCTCTTTTATTTAACAGAAATAGATTGAGAGATATATTGTTTTGTAATTATGTGTTTTTCCAGTAGTTGTCCATTTCTAATCCGATGTTCTCTTTCGCTGCATTTCAGAAAACTAAGTCCAACATGCTGCTCCTTCCTGACCAAGTGCTGGTTATATCCAATATGTAATATATAAATATTTTCTGGGGAACTACACACCTAACAGCAATGAGTCAACTGAGTTTTATTTGTTTTACACCAGAGGAAGTAACGACAAAAGGGTCAGGTGGAATGAATTATAGTAGGTCTTTTATTATGAAATAAAGCAATGATATGTTCAAACTACAGAAAATAGTGACCCAGTATTGGGAATTATTTTCCAAAATGCCAAACAGTCTACAAGTGTTCTCTCAACCCCTTTTATTCACCTATAAAGAGGTTACAATGTTAAGAATCCCTTAGAAAAAGGGACAGAGGGGAAAATATCTACTGATTACCATAGTTTGAAAGGAACATTCAAGTGTGGTATGTGCCATGAATGTGTATATATGCCGAACAGTGTCACACTGCTCCTCCCTATTATTGGTGAAACCTTCAGAGCAAGTAGATACTTTAAGCACCTCTCAAGAAAGATGGAAGGTGTCACATGTGATCCTAGTGTCATGTGTGATCCTAGTGATGCTGACAAAGTTGTATACTTAGCTTTTTGCCAGGTATGTTTCTCATATTACATGGAGATGACTGAACGTGCCCTAAAGAACAGAGTATATGAACACATGTATGTGGCTAATAAAAAGGTAGAAACTAATGCCTTTTATAGACATGCTACCACATGTCCCCAAAATAGATTCAGGTTGATATTAACCCAAGAGAAGGGACACGGGAGACCATACTTGAATATTTTGAACTAATTTGACAGTTATGAGTAAATGCATGCACTCCACCAGGTCTCACTGATCAGATATCTTTGATTCCAGTCCTTAAAATGAGGGCAACAATGCTATAAGTTAATTTATGTTAAGTGAAGTGATTTAAGTGTGCTAATGTGTGCTGTTTGTTTTAAATTAAAATATTCAGTAATTTTTTTGAATTTTATTAAACACTTTTTAAAGTTACAACATTTTATGCAGGGGTTCTAAAACATTTGATTTCAAAACAAGGTTTTAAACACACTTTTATTTCTCTAGTACATCATTTATTTATACTGTGCTCTATTTGGTTAGGCAATGACAGTTTTCATGGGTCATTTTGTGGAAATATTGCACTGCTTTTTTTTTTAATTATTTAGCTTTGTTTTGAGTCCAGGAAGTGATGTAATGGTGTTGGCCTGGTTACGGTCATATGTATGTCTCAAACACAATTCAGTCATTTAGATGAAGTTTTTTAAAGAAAAAATGCACTAAACAAACAGAGGATATTTTACAAATTCTGTTTGAAGAAGTGATGTTCTTTCAGTGTGCCGTTGTCAGAGGCATTCTTTAGAGTTTTTTGTACATTTGCCCTCTTGTTGCCAATTTGTTTGATGGTTTTAACTGGTGCCATGTCAGCAGACACAGTATTTTACCATCAAGCATTAGGGTACCCATAAAGTACAACTGACCCAGCCAGAACGAAGAGCACATACTCGGAAGAAAGATCATAGTAACTGATTCAATTCTTTGCCTCCATCTTCAGAGCTGAGAATCATAGTTTAAAAGCTGCAACAGCACAATAATTCAAAGAAATTCCTTTAGGATTTTTGTTTGGACGTGTTTGCATACGTATTTTTATACGCAAAGCAGACTCTAAATTTTTCCCCAGGTATATTGCAAATGTTGGAGGTATGATTGGAAATACAAAGGTAATTGTGATTGTATTTTCTGGGAATGTAATGAGTTGACAGACTTTAAAAATGTCCTGCAGAAATACTGGGCGAACAAAATGGGGTAACTAAGGAAATGATTTTTTGAGGTGTGATACAGGATCTGTGTTGCCTTGACATAGTAACGCCTAGTTGAGTTTAATTCTAGTGACAGCCAAAAACAGTTACTAGAAAATGGAAATCAAAGTCTAAACCAACCGTATTAGAAGTAGTGAATATAGTAATACAGATAAAAGAACTGCAAGTGGGATCTTTAGAAAAGGGTAGGTGCAAATTATATAGAAACAATTGTGAATTGTGGGAACAATACATGCAGAATAATATTTTGGAGGAGGAATGAGGTTTAAGGGAAGGTAGGAATTGAATTAACTATGTAACATTTCACTGACAATGACTATACAGAAGATTATATGTGATGTATAATGTTTCTAACTGAAAATATGCCAGTATGGTTTGTTTTCATTTATATAAATGTATGTTTGCCTATATCAAAAATATGTTTCTTCTAATTTTAGTACTTGTTATGTTCCAGATGTTCTAATGGAATTTCTTTGAATTATTGTGCTGTTGCAGCTTTTAAACTGCATATATACATATATCCTCCCATTGTTTCTTTGTGAATTGCTTATCCAGTCTCTCTTCCCAATCCTATTTATCCTCCTCTGATTAATTCCTAGAGTTATCATGCAATATTTTATATGCCCTACTAATCAGCCCTTTTTAACAGCATTTTCTCTTCTAGATTCAGTTAAAAAACTCTACCAGTGCTGTTCTTTTACTTAGATATCTCTTTGCCTATACTCTGATTTTATTTACTTATTTATTATTTATTTTGCATTTGTTTACTGGGAAAGTCCGACTTGACAACTTGTCCATTTTCAGCGGAGGTCCAGGGAGAAAAGCTTCAAGACATACAAAGACAAATTTAACAACTTTACAATTTTACAAAAAAGAATTTGTCAAGTTTAACATTTTACATACATTATGTAAGAAAAACAATTATAAAACTAACTTATCATTTTGTAAAGAAATACATGTTACAGTTGGTGGATCATTCAACAGAATAGAAAAAAAACAGACTAGTAGCTAAGATTACTGTTGAGTAGAAGAGAAAGTATGTAGCAAGTTCTGCTTGAGCTGGTCACTTTACTGCCACCTTTACAGGGTTAGCTAATAGCTGGGATCATAGTCTTTGGGATTGTTAAGAAAGGGATATGTAGAAGGAGAAAAGAGGAAAGTAGAAGCAAAAGTGTTTGGTAGGATTGTTGTGAGGTGTCAGGGATGGGGTAGGGGGATTATAGAGAAACTATGTAAGATGATAGTATAAGGAATTTAACTAGATTAGCCTGAGTTAGATTATATCAATCCTTGATAGGGAAGTCAGTCTCTAGCCTGCAGTCCAAATGCATTCTTGGTGTCTTCATATTCTGTTACCTTTCCTTCGGCAATGATTTGTTCCCAAATCTTGATTACTTTGCCTGTTTTCTCCAGCAAATTCCACCCCCCTCTTACCTATTCTCTGAACCTCTAATTGCAGTCATCCCTATCAAAGAATCTCCTCTCTCCATTTCCTTGTTGGCTTAGTTCTTAAAATACTTTCTGCTGCTTTATGAATATGAAATTCTGTATGGCTATTCTTTCTACTTAAGGATGGGGGCAACCAAAATCCCAGTCTCTTCTTACTTATTGCATTTCCTCATTTCATCATCATCCCTTTTAACTTTGAATTATAGCTTTCTGCTTGTGCTATTTATAAGAGCCTTAACTCTGCAGCTCTAAAATATCTCTTCAAATCAGATAATCCTAAACAAACTTGTTCTATTGGAATGATCAACTTATCCACCACTTGACCTTTTCCCCTCACTGACAGAATCCTTCAATCTTTTATTAATTGCTATCCACAGCTTCTCCACTGGTTGATAAAATATGCCTGATCTGTGTATAAAATTAAAGAGACTAAAAACATTTTCACTGCTTGTATCTTGCTATCCATATCCATTAAAGATAGCTTCCAGTTTCTCAGTGTTGTGTTATCTTTTGTTTAGTCTATTCCCACATATCCTTATCTGCCATAACAAAATTGTTTTTAACCCATACTCCTTGGTACTTCATTTCATCGTGTATCCATAAATATGGATATTGCTGAACCACTTTGTGTGTGGGTACATAATTTACAGCTATTGCCTTTGTTTTATCTTCATGAATTTGGTATCCCGAAAAGACTTGAAACTGTCTCAGAATGTTCCACATCACTGGAATGTCCTTTTCTTGTTTTATCAGGTACAGAATAATATTGTCTGCAAATAAAGCCAACTTTTCTCAATTACCATACCAATTATATCCTTGTATTTCTGAGTCCCTTATTTTATTTGCCAATGGTTCTTAATATAATGCAGATAACAAAGAGGAAACGGAACATCCCTGCCTGGTTCATCTGTTCAAGCAGAATGTATCAGAGAGGACACCCCCTACATAAGAGTCATCAGAGAGGATGCCCCTAACTTAAAACACTAGAACGTCTTGAAGTATCAACTAGTCCCCTTCATTTGCAGCTCATTAATAACTGAACTGCTGACTTATTTGTCATAGTTTCCATAATCTACCACTAACTTCACTAGTAACAGTGGTTTGTCAATGTAACTAGGCTGAAAGTTGTAAGAAATGTGTGCCACATTTCAGTCCTTATCTGAAAAAGTAAAGAAGTCCAAGTTGCAGCAATTCATCACTTGATTGACTATAATACTATTAAAACACTCAATGCATTTAATCTTTCCAAAGAAGAGCTCTATAATTTGGTTGTTATTAAAGGCAAGTTCAAGCAGTATTGCGAGTCTCACTTTTATGAGAAACAGACCAAAAATATGAGGCAAAAATCTGAACATCCTGAGAAAATCTGTTCAGTTGAGAAGTATGGGAATGATTTCCACAGCCACAAAGGGAATGAGTCACACAGTCCCACAGGCAATGTTTCCCACAGCGTCAGAGTGAATGAGTCACACAGTCCCACAGGCAATTATTTTCACAGCTACAGAGTGAATGATTCACACAGTCCTATAGGTAATGACTCCCACAGCCACAAAGTGAATTATTCACACAGCCCTACAGGCAATGATTCCCATATCCACAGAGGGAATGATTCATACAGTCCTATAGGTAATAATTCCCATAGCCACAGAGGGAATGATTCACACAGTCACAGAGTAAGATTTACAGAGTCCCAGAGACAATGATTCCCATAGTTACAAAATGAAGGATTCCCATGGTGCCAGAGAAATAATTCCCAGAGCCACAGAGTGAATGATTCACACAGTCACAAAGCGAAAAGATTCCTAGATTCCCATAGACAGTGATTCCCATAGCCACAGAGCAAATTATTTACACAGTCACAGAGACAATGAGTCACAGTGTCCCAGAGTCAACAATTCACATGATCACAAGAGAAGTAATTTGTAGTTTGTCAAAATATAAACTAAGTCTAAAAAGCAAAGTGTACTGTTGAATGATGTAGAATCACAAAACATAAACAGAAAAGTGAATTCAGTTGCAACAACTTTTATTTGTTAACAATATGCCAATTTCTTTACCAGACAAAACAGAATTTCTGATGTTCTGCACCACACTGAAAATGACTTGGTGCTATAATTATTCAAAGTTATGATAACAGGCTAGCCAAATGACAAGAGAAAAGTTGCATTACCAGTTAAGTCTGCTACACTTATTATGATAAAATTGATGATTCACTATACTGACATTCTACTGCATTAAAGTAATAGTACTAAACCAGGTAAATGCTCTTAGAGCAAATATATTACCATTAGTAAAGAAAGGGCATATTACTTATTGCTCTGGGTAAGAAATGTCCCACGAAAGACAACCAGTAGAAAAATCTGCCAAATCTGTAACACAGACCACAAAAGCAATTCAAATGATTCAATCATACTTCACAAGACACTGAACAGCCAATGGAGTAAAGATGACTTGGCATTTGTTTCAGTTTAGGGAACAATCCGTGCGTTACATGTATTTAGTATTGATCAAAGTATCTTGGAGTCATCAATGTGAAGGATGCCTCTTCACAACATGTTGACATGCTTATCAACTCCATTTTTTTACTCCATTGTAGCCTTGACATATGGTTCACTAATAACAGTTCACAGTCTGTGGGCTAAGAATTCCATGCAGTTTTACATAATTGAGAATTTCTAAAATCTCACTAAGTTCCCCTTGATCCAATGGTCATCCAAAATTTGAATTGTATCATGAAAAATCTGTTGCCATTTGTAAATTGAACTATCTTCCTCTGCTCAAACAAGGACACATACCACAGCAATCCACAAGACTTTCACCTTCACAGTTATTGATGAGGGCAAGGAAAACAACATTGCCAACATCTTCTGTTCTACTTCAGCAAGAGGAAATATCAAGTGTGCAATCTGACTAGTGCTGAGTTCAGCAGGAACAGAAATGCAACTGTAATAACTCAATTTAAGCAATTGACTATTCTGCTGTTTGGATAAATTGTTAAATTCCAAACTCAAATTGAAAATCACTTGAAACAACATAGGCATACAAATGCATCAAGGTCATGCACAATTTAGACAATGGAAATGAAATATTAACAGAAAGCAGTCACAGAGTTTCTGTTTTATTTCAGTGTTCATTTCCTAAATACCTTGCCAAAGTCAAAGTACATGAGCATGAACAATGGAATATACAATCATTACAGAATATGAAGTATTGTCTCAAACAAATGAACTTCAAGTAAGCAGACAGTACTGTAAAAGCAAAATAAATACATTAAATAAAAACAGTAATAACAATTAGGAAATATGCAATAATTCTTTCTAATATTGAATTACACAAGTCCATGAAAGACCATGAAACAATAACTCTGAAGATGGCACAAAACAGCAGGAACTGGCACTCAACAAAACAGTTGAAATAGTAATAAGTGTCAGTGACAAAGCTGGCAGGACACTTACCTTTGATGCAAAAGGCTGTGGGTTCTATTCCCACACAATCCCCCAGATTCTCTATGCCCTGCATGGCATGCAGGATTAGTTCAGGAGCTCTAGCAGGCAATATGTCTGCCGTGCGATCCAGGAACAGCCTGCAGGGGCATGCACAAGTGCTCCTGCTCTAGTCCTGCATGGACTAAGCCCCTGTATGCAAATCACCCCATTTGCAGGAGAAACCCATGCAGATGAGGTGAATTTGCGATCCAGGAAGCCTGCAAAAAGGTGGTGCAGGACTAGTGCAAGCTATAGAAATGTACTCGGTTAGTAACCGAGTACATTTCTGCAAAATCCAAAGCGGAGCTGTGACAGCTCCAAATAAAGGCTGCATATCACTCAGGAAGCATGCCAGTAGCCAAGTATGAGGCCATTGGCATTGCAAACAGCCAAAAAAAAAAAAATTCAACTTTTATTTTTTTTTTTAGCCAATCTCAGCTGTTTAAGTGTAGGGCAGTGGCGCGCAAATGGGATCGGGGGAAAATACCAAAATAAACCTAAATTAAGCATTCTAACCTAAATCACTCTTCTGCCTTGTAAGTCATTGGCAGGCAGAAGACAACATAGCCAGTGAGTAGTGGTTGCTAAGGGGGGAGGCTCAGTGTGAGACATGTAACTATGCATTAGCAGGCAATCCTATGCAAATGAGGGGAATGATAGTGAATCCCAGTTTTCCCCAGCATGCTAGTCAGGTCCCAACAGTGTAAGAGTAGGAATAGCTTGGTGAAAGCCTAGGGGTTAACTGACATCATGGGGGGGTGTCAGGCATACTGTAAGTGGATTGGAGCGGGCCCG
Organism: Protopterus annectens; assembly: GCF_019279795.1. Taxonomy (NCBI): domain Eukaryota; kingdom Metazoa; phylum Chordata; order Ceratodontiformes; family Protopteridae; genus Protopterus; species Protopterus annectens. The sequence continues at coordinate 141,188,056 of NC_056737.1, read as the reverse complement.
GGTTTGCTCCTAGATTAGCACAGCTAAGATAGGGGGTGTGCCTGAATCTGCCTAGCACTCTTTACATTGCCTAAGTGGGTGTGCGTGCCGTGTACCAGATTTTAAAGGCTTTAAAAAAAAGTTAAACCAGGAAATAGCAGAACTGTGCACATTTGAGTACTATGTTTGCATGGCGCACCCCCTGGGTTAAACAGAAAGGCAATGGGAAGGGAATACAGCAGCAGGAAGGTAATCAAGGAGAACTAGCATAGCTGGCAGGTGAAATGTATCAGACTCAGCCAATTACACAGGTAGCAGACCAGTCCAGCCCAGAACACTACTATAAACTATGCAAACACCTTCCCCTCTGTTTTTTCCATACTCTACACCACTGGTTTATACAAGCATGGAACTTTTAACAAAGAAGCCTACAAAATGAGAGGGGCTGCAACAGGCAACATAGAACAACATGTGCAAGAGGTTGAGGGTGGTGAGGATGTGAATGCTGCCAATCAACCCACAGTGAGGAGATGCAAAAGAGTGTACAGACCCAGGATAACCTACCAGGGGCTACATGAGCTGGAGGTAGTGGAGTGCTATAGGGTGGACAGGGACCTCCTACAACAAATTGTTGAGCTGTGCCGGCCATGCCTGACACACCAAACTGACCGAGGGGAACCCATCCCAGTGGATACCGAGGTATGTGTAGGCTTAGGAATACTAGCCACAGGTACCTCCCAAAGCTCAAGTGGGGATATCATGGAGATCTCACAGGCATTAGCATCCCAGAGTATTCCACCAGTTCCTGGATGCCATGTCAGCACATACCAGTGAGCACTTATATTTCTTCAACACCCGTGAGGTGTTGGCCAGCAATATGAATCTCTTCTACCAAATAGCCGAATACCCTGAGGTAGTGGGTGCTATAGACTGCATGCACATATGCATCAAAGCACCACCCGGTGATCAGGGTAAGGCCTATATCAACCGCAGGGGCATCCCCTCCATCAACTGCCAGGTCATCTGTGATGCCCAGGGCATTATAATGAATGTGTGTGCTGGCTGCCCTGGAAGCTATCACGATTCCCACATTTGGCATCTGATATCGCTGTACTGAAGATTTGCCATTGGGGACATCCCTACAGTCACCTAGTAGGGGATGCTGGTTACACACTGGAACCGTGGCTGATGGCACCCATCAGAAATGCATGCACACCTGAACAAGAATGCCATAATGAGGCACACGCACAGACCAGACTTATAATAGAGTGTGCGTTTGGGATGCTCACATCATGGTTCTGGTGTCTGGACACATCTGGTGGAGCCTTGCAATACTCACCAGCTACATGTACCCAAATTATGGTATGTGCCATGCTACACAATATGATCCTGTGGAAACAGCTGCAGCAGGAAAAGCATGGGGAAGGGCCACACAGCCTCTCAACAATGCCAAGGCCTGCACAGGCACAGAATGACTCAGAGGAGGAACAACCTGAGCCTGCCCTAGTAGGCAGATGAAGGCATGCCCAGTATGCCAAGGCCACGGCAAAGTAACAACACATAGCACATGCACTGACACAGTAGGGACTCAGGGAATGACACCTCTCTCTGACTCACACATACAGTAAAAGGGATGCCAAACATGACACTACCTTGTGCTCAACCATGTATAGGGAGTGTACTATGTGCATCCAAAATAGGCAGCCCTCCAGTACCATCTGCAAGTCTGGCACACCCACAAGTTAAGTCAATCAACCTACCAATTGGCAAATGGAGTAGAATGTGTCATTACCTGTATCCATGGTATGGATGTGAGCATGCAAGGGAATTGGTTGGCTGAATGTTATGGCAGCAGAAAGTAGACACCCATAGTGGCACCATGACATCTGTAACACATACTTGAGTCACCATAGTAGCCAGTACTACACAGGGTGACAAAACCCACTGCAGGAAATGTGCTGGGCAACATGTGTGTCCATATGACTCAAACATGACAGTCAGGGAGGTTCACATACCCAACAACAGTCTCAGCCAGCAGGACAGGTGTAGACAAACTCAAGCAGAGCCTGTGCTATGGCCTCTGAATGATGGATATGGGTAACCTCCCCCCCAGGCATACACAGACGGAATACAGCAGGTCAGGTAGTGGGATCTTAGTTCTGAAGGGTAGGAAGTCAGTCATTAATATGTAGGGCAACCAAAGCTAAGATCTGCAGTACACTGGTATGCCTCTAGTCAGCATGGTAGTTAAGAATACAGAATGAAATGGAGTACCTGACATACCAGCGCAGTCATAGCAAATGCGTACAAGTGTCACGTGTGCCCGCCCATCCTACATAGTAATGTAATAACAGTCAGGTGTGCCTCTCCAATCCTGTGTAGAAATGTAGAAATAGTCAGGTGCCTCCCATCCTACATAGTAATGTAATAACAGTCAGGTGTTCCCCCCAATCCTGTGTAGAAATTTAGAAATAGTCAAGTATGCCTCCCATCCTACATAATAATGTAAAAACAGTCAAGTATGCCCCCCCAATCCTGTATAGAAATGTAGAAATAGTCAGGCGTGCCTCCCCATCCTATGCAGAAATGTAGTAACAGTGAATGCCAAATGAACAACAGATACCCTGCAGAAACAGCATGCTACCTGTAGGTGTACAACACAAAGGTCAGTACTGCAGTACAAACTACCTGGACTCGATCCACACATTAACTACAGATAGGCATACTGAGCATGCTCACACACTTACACATGAAGGCCATGTCTGCAAAGACCAGTGGACCAGACATATTTGGCAGTCACAGATGTTAGTGCAGACACTCTTCAGTATGCACCACTCATGCCTTGCACACACAGTGGATAGGAATACAGACATATATGTAAGGACAACACACTATAATAAGCCAAAGGTAGACATACGTAGATGTGTGGAAGAGGGTGACTGTGACAAGGAGCCATCCAGACCTGTCCCACCCAGCACACAGCCAAAGGGCCCCACCCACATGAGGTTCAGATGTCACTCAGTGCAGATACTAGCCACCAGTATCTGTCAGCATTACAGACTATGTGGTGCACATGCTACCTGTGCATCATGACTGTACAAGGAAGTAGTCATCTAGCAGCTGTATACACATACCTGTGAAATATGACCCAGTGTGTATGCCAGCATGTGACGTGTCAATCTCTAGATGAATGGGTTATGGCCCATGCACACATACTGCCCTCCCCATAGCCCTACTCTGACAAGCCTGCTGAGGTCATCCACTGTGAAATACACCTTTGGGAGAATTGTAGCCCAGTAATCTCCGTGGTGCATCCCATAACTGCGTACTGCTGTAGTGTGATAAACTAGTTAGGTAGGAGTTCCAATCCCAGACATGGCAATTGTGTGTGTCTGTCTGTCTCTGTCTGTGTAGAGAGCAATGCTTTTTAGGGTAGTCACACTCCCTACCATAGAATTGTTCTACTTTGGTAAGGCTGCTGATGTCATCCACCTAGAAATACATCTCTGGGAAGGCTTTAGCCCAGTAATCTCTGTAGCGTGTGCCATACCTGCATATTGCTGTAGTGTGATAGAATAATTAGGTAGGAGTTCTAATTCCAGACTTGGCAAGTGTGTCTGTGTTGAGAGCAATGCTTTTTAGGGTAGTCTTACTCCCTACAATTCAAATGCTCTACTTTGGCAAGGCTGCTGATGTCATACACCTAGAAATACACCTTTGGAAAGGTTGTAGCTCAGTAATCTTCATAGCACATCCTATAACTGCGTAGTGCTGTAGTATGATAAATTAGTTAGGTAGGAGTTCTAATTCCAGACTTGGCAAGTGTGTGTGTGTGTGTGTGTGTGTGTGTGTGTGTGTGTGTGTGTGTGTGTGTGTGTGTGTGTGTGTGTGTGTGTGTGTGTGTGTGTGTGTGTGTGTGTGTGTGCCTGTCTGACTCTGTCTGTGTAGAGAGCAATGCTTTTTAGGGTAGTCACACTCCATACAATTTGAATGCTCTACTTTGGTAAGGCTGTTGATGTCATCCACCTAGAAATACACCTCTGAGAAGGATGTAGCCCAGTAATCTCCGTAGCATGTGCCATAACTGCGTACTGCTGTAGTGTGATATAGAACTCTGGTAGGGTTCTATTCCCACCCATGGCAGTTCTGGATGTTTTGTGTGTGTTTCAATGTTTGTGTAGGGAGCAATTCATTTTAGGCTAGTCACACTCAGTATATTTCAAATGCCCTACTTTGGCAATCCTGCTGATGTCATTCACTGTGAAATACACCTTTGAGGAATGAGTTGTCCAGTAATCCCGGTGGTGCATCCTATAACAGCTTCATGCTGTAGTCTGATATAGACCTCTGTTAGGGGTTCTATACCCACACATGTCGGTTGTGTGTGTTTCAATATCTGTGTAGGGAGCAATGTATTTTAGCCTAGCCACACTCAGTACAATTCGAATGTCCTTATTTGGCAACCTGCTGATGTGATCCAATGGAAAATACACCTTTGGGCAAGGAGTTCTCCAGTAATCTCTGTGGTGCGTACTATAACTGCTTAGTGCTGTAGTGCAATAAACTAGTTAGGTAGGAGCTCTAATCCCAGACATGACAGGTGTGTGTGTGTGTGTGTGTGTGTGTGTGTGTGTGTGTGTGTGTGTGTGTGTGTGTGTGTGTGTGTGTGTGTGTGTGTGTGTGTGTGTTTGTAACTTGTATCCTGTGTGGAGGTGGTTGTGAGTGTGTAACAACTGGGCCCAATGTGGAGTGGGTTTTGCAAATTTCTTATATGGTGGCCCTAGTATATATCACAATGTCCACTGTACAGGGATAACAGATGTGAAATAGCTGAGAGGCTGGAGTGCAAATCCATACCCATACATGTGACATCAAGGCCAGGCAAACAAAGTTGCAACCCCAGTATTACCCGGAGAACACTCTTAACCCATGTCTCATGCACACACATAAACTTGCCTAGGCAACAGGCACTATGTTGGTAGTACACTGCATATTGCCCACTGATAGCTACTATGGAATGATTGCAGTGGCCTACAGAGGGCATGACACCCTGTCCGTCTGTCCAATAGGCACGTACATGCAGACAGTGCACCTTCCCCATGTTCCCCACTGGACATCTGCAACACTTGTGGGGCCATCAGATGTGACCCACAATGGGCATACCATGCCTGAAAACATGCCTTGTATGGACAGATGCCACTGACACCAGGGAATGCCGTTAGCATGCATCAATGAGGGTGCAGGGTACACCTGCTGTCCATTACCAGTTCCCGCCACATGAGGCTAGGACTGGCACATCTAATGATAGTCTATGTACACAACATGGGCCAGACACCCCAGGTACAGTTCCACATGTCACTGTACATGCATGTGGGAGGTGTGCACATCTCAGACACCATCCATGTCATGGACTAAGGAACACATACATGGCAAGTAATGCACAGCATTGGCCACCCACAATAGTCACCCAGGTGACTGGATGGTAAATACAATACTCACCTGTGTGGGCAAATCCAGAAACTACACCCCTGAGCCACAATGCAGACCATTGTCATGTTGCCTGATACCAAGATATACCCTTCACCTAGCCTTGTATAGCTGTCTGGCAGAGTCAACCACCACACACCTGTGAAGCAATGCACTCATGCATGTCAGTACTGGCAACCTGTGTGTGTGTGTGTGTGTGTGTGTGTGTGTGTGTGTGTGTGTGTGTGTGTGTGTGTGTGTGTGTGTGTGTGTTGTATGATGCATATGACTACAACCCCATTGGCATACTGAAGCATGCTATCTGATGTCAGACACCTCCCCATACCCTTTGCCCATATAACCTCCGTATGACCCCTGTGGTGCATTTGTTACTTGCACAGTAATGTGTTGTGGCAATCTTGCTAGTGATGAGTTTTATTCCTGGCCCTGACAAGTGTGTCAATGTGTATGCATCTCTGTGAGGGTGCGGCTGTGTTGACGCTGGCACCTGTTCATGTGGAGAGGCACGTGCACTACACTTATCATATAGCTACCATATCCCTGTTGCAGATTTCACTCACCATCACATATACATTCTGAGGGCTCCTCAACGTGAAACCTATGTGGCGCATCCAGTAACTGCACAGAAATGTGATAGCACTACATAGTCATTAGGAGTTTGATACCCTGTGCTGTGTCTGACACAAACATGTTTAGGTTTTACTCTCTAACCCCTCCCTTTTCCTCTGTCTGCCTCTCTCACTCCCTCTCCGGTGGATGTGCAGACCTACACCTGCTTTTCTTAGGCAGCAGCATGGGTATTTTAAGTGATGCTCATGATCAGCTGATGGCCTCTGCACGAATTGCAGCCCTCCTCTAGCTGATTTCATGTAGAACAGCTGTGGTAACATTCCCATAGCTAATTGCATGGAAACCCTTGGGCCCCCTCTTGTTCGGCATTTATTTTTCTGAAGTGCAGGCAAACATGGGAGGATTGTGGCTGACAAAATTTGCAGATGACTGCAAACTGGGCACCATAATTGACACTCCATCAGACACAGACATCCTCCAGAAAGGTCTCATAGAAATGGATAACTGGTGCCAGAGCCATGGCCTTAAGCTAAATGCCAAAAAATGTATAGTCATACCCTTTGGGAAAAACAAGGTAACCCCTAATTACCACATAAGTGCTAATCCATTAAACACGGAAGAAGTTATCAGGGACCTGGGGACCCAAGTTGACAGTAACCTCTCTTTTGACACTCACATTGCCAAAGTGGTTAGGAAGACCTTCTACATTGCCCACCTGATCATGAAGGGATTCACATCCAGATCAGGAGAGGTCATTGTACCCCTGTACTCTTCACTTATCAGACCAATGATTGAGCACAACGCCCCATTCGGAATGTACCTTACCCGACACCTGCAGCAGTTGGAAAGACCCCAAAGTTCCTCACCAGAAGGATAAAGGCTCAAACATATGTCATAACGATGCCCGACTGAAGAAACTCCAGCTCTATTCAGTCGCATACCGTCTGCTCAGAGGTGATCTGTGCCTGACATACAAGGCCATGTCCAACCGGAATTAATGGACATGCTCCACCTCAAAAATCCAAATCCACCAGAGCCACGAGCAAGAGACTTAAACCTCAACACGGATATAAATAGGATGTGCTGGAGGGACAGATTCATCACCCAGAGACTCCCTACACTATGGAACAGAATCCCAGTCCATGTGAGGCAGAGCCCCTCACTGACTCTGTTCAAGAGAAATCTTGACGAGTGGATTGGAAATCGTAGGTTTACCCCAGGAATCATCTCTGTATCACTGCTGGACAGAGGCACAGCAAACTAATGGGTATAGTATTCTCATCCTAGGGGTGGTGAAAGCCACACACACTCTGGCTAGGCTTATAAATGCCCTAGGGCAGATAGCCTAGTATGAACCTATGAACCTATGAACCTATGAACACACTCCAATATCTAGGAACATCATGTTGGTGTTGGGCCTTTTCATCCATTGTGAGCAGGAACTCGATCTGTTTTACAAACAGCATCTCAAATGGATTGAGGATTTGCCTCTAACAACATACACTGTGGAAACAGAGCAACACTCAGTAGGGGGATGCGCCTGACCTGACTACAGTCTGTAAGTGCTGCTATACTGCATTTGGAGTAATGCTGGTTTAATGGTGTGTGGATATGGCTGTTCTACATGTTTTAATACCTGCCATGTCAGTGCTATGTTTATAAGGAATCCCCATCTATAGGGTCACCTGCAGACTGGGTAGTGTGTGGAGCCTTTGGTTTCATGTGTTACCCACAGAGCATCTATCTATGAACTGCAGAAGGTAGTGTGAGGATTGCAGTCTGTAGATGGTGAAAGCTGTGACAGTTACTGACTTCATATCCCTCATAGGACATATGTTGCAACAAACCCTGTTGCAACAGTAAATGTATGAGGTTATCACAGCAACATGTCAATATGGGCCTTGTGTATGTGCTTCCAGCCACAACTCTGTCAACCTTTGTACATATGTCATGCATTAGGAGGTGCATATGTGCTCTAGACCATAATTAGTGACATCATATCTGATAACAAGCCAGTGAGATATCAGACTGCTACACATGTTATGTATAGTACAGGTTATATTTGATGACATAACCTGGACATTCTGTGGTTGTGTGTACAATACTGAGATCTGTGTACTTATGGTGAATGTCAACAGTGTGTGTATTATTAATATGTACTTAGGCCTGTGTACAGACTGTGGAAGATGTCAATGTTCTTGGTCCCATCCTATTTAATGCTACATGCTGCTCCACTGTATGTTACCATATCGGCTTACATGTTGTAAGGCCATACACACACATGTTCCATACCACAGACAGGCATCGGACCACACTGTGTAGTAGCCCAGTATAGGTAGGGTTTGCGTGTGAGTGGCACATATGAGGATGGTGTTGAACAGATAGTCCATACACTGTAATATTATGCTAGCTTATCATATATGGCTGTGGCTGTGTTCACAGTGGTTGTGGTTCATAGGTTCATAGGTTCATAGGTTCATAGGTAGGTACTAGGCTATTGGCCCTGAGGCCTATACAAGCCCAGCCAAAAAAGTACCCTGGCTTTTGCCGTGTGATAACCTCATACATTTACTGGTTATGCACTTTCACACAGGTGTATCTCACCCTGTGCTATGACATGCCTGTAGAGCCTGCTATATATGCAGGTATACATGTGCATTCCCCATAGGAAATGTAGGCCAGTGTTGAGCTAGTCAGCCTGTAGCCTGCACAGTGCTTTGTTACATGCCTAGCAGATTAGTGTACTTACCCAGTGAGATGTCATGTCCAGATACTTGCCAGATGTACTGCTGCCGAGCCTCCCTTAACAGGCATGTATGTCGGACAGAGCAGTGGGATGCTGTACAGATGTATGTCAATATCTAGTGGGTAGTATGTGGCCATGGCACCTCTGTATCAGCGGTTATTATGTGTCAGGACAGACAGAAGTGTGTGAATACATAACCTATGGGGGCAAATGTATACCAGTCGTTACGTGTTATACCCATCTACATGGCTGTTAACATCCACATTGTCAGGCTTGGTCCACATGTTTTGCACTAAGGAGTTCTGTTTATACCTCTGGACTGTCTAGAGTTGGTCCGAATGTCCACATATATTGGCCAATATCTCTGCTGTAGTCCACAGGAGCATTACATGCTAGCAGCGGTACTGTACTGTGATGTCCTTAGGATGTCTGTCAGTAGCCAATGGCACACATGTGAAAAGCAGATGTGACCTCCCACACACACACCATGTCTGTGAAGACAATCCCTGTGGCAGTAGCAATAGTCTACAACTGTACCTGCTATACATACCTGACATCCCCTTGCACTATGAAATTGGGACTATAGGGGCTGAGGTAGGGCTACATTCCATGTTCTGGACATATGGTGAAAATATTTGCATATATAATTATCCAGATATCTATATAGATATATACACATATACATATCGACATATATAGATGGGTATGTATATGTACATAGATATACATATACACACCCAGATATATATACATGTACAGAGCCATATATGTCTACACATATATAGATAGTGATACATATGCACATATATGTATGACTATCTACATATATATTGACAGTAGTAGGTATTTCAGAATAGATATGTATGCACATATAGTTAAAGATATCTACATATATACCAACATAACTATGCATATCTATACACATAGGATGTGCATACATATATAGCTATATAGACATATATCTATATATACGTATATCTAGATATACACATCTCTATATATATACATATCCTTAGGATCCCTGCTGCAGTGCACTGGTGTGTCATGCTGAACCCCCCCCCCTCCTTCAGCCTTTATGCAGATGCATCACAAGTATGCCCTGCACATGTGTGTCACTTTGCAGTGTCCCATACACTGAACAGCACATGTTGCAGGCTAGACCCAGCTGAAAATGTGGGCTACTGTAATGCCTTATGCCATAGTGTAACTCTGCAGCAGTTGCCATTGACCTACGGGTATATACACTGGTGTTGCACTGTATATGGGTGTTGTTCTGAACATGTCCCTACTGCAGGCCATGTCTACCACCAGTACGTTACTCCCTGTGGACACTTTCCGTAATGACAGAATGTTAGTTATCATTCAGGTGTCTGACATACCCTTCCACTACCCCATCATGGTCACCCCTGAGAGACCATGCATTTCACACCAACAATACATGCACATGTACATCATGCATTCAGGGTAGATGTGTTAGATGTGTGCATGGAATATACCATCACCATTACATGCCCGGTGTGTTGGCAAGCATCTACATAAAACATACTCAGCAGCTACAGGCTGCTGCCTTGGTGGTATCCCAGAGGGACCTACATAAGAGGGTGAGAGATGCAATGTCAGTGGCCACACCTGTGGCAGTGCTACAGGGTGGGTGCAGTATTACAATACATCAAATATTGCATTCCCATGATACTTCCACATCTGGACATCTGTTTATCATTACAATGCAGCAATACAATATATATCTGACATGTCAGATATGCATGATCTACCTGTACCAATGCAGATGTATACACAACAGTGGTCTACTGATGTGCCCTTTGTCCTTACCTGCAAGCTCCTCGGCCAGTGTGTGGGTGACACCCACCTCCACAAAGGAGTCCAGTGGTTGACGGATGTCCAGATGGGCAGGTGCCACGTGGCTGGCCAGGAGCTCCTCCACACTTCTCAGGGGTGGTGGATGGCAGACCCCCCCTGTGGTGAGGTGATTCCCCCCAGACTGCAGCAGAACGCTGACAGGCATTGCAAAGTAGGTCAGTACAATGATGCCAGACCTGCTTATAACTGTGGTTGTGCAGTCTGACATCATTGACCTTGTGGACTAGGTTGTTCCACAGGGCGGAACACTCCTGCTGCTCATGTGCGGCCCTGCCAAACAGCAGGAGATAGTGCTGGATCGAGTGTGATATTACTATTTCATTTTCCACATGGAAATAGGTGGGCAACTGGGCATGTGCCATCTTGGCTGAAAGACATAAAGATGCAAACAAGTCTGAGCAACTCATACAGCAAGGTTACTACAGTTCATAATACACATCTCTGTCACCCCCCACCATATCTGCTTCAACAAACTGTACACCCAACTCATTAGGTATGGCTACAACTTGGACAGATATTGCATTGTACCACACTTTCTGCTATGTGATTGTAGGCATGTCCCCTGTGTGGACACTATCATTGCTGGTCTGTTACTGACTATTCACCTATATGCCATTGTCAGGGCCACTATGGTTCCATATATGCAAGTAGTATTGCTGCTCTGAGATTGCTGCACATCTGACATTCTGTGTTATTGGAGATATCTATGCATCTTGTCAGACATGTACCAGGATTGTATAGACTATTACTACCAACATATGTTCTATAACAGTGACACAATAACATGTATATGTTGTATTGGCCGGCAGGTCCACACCTCCAAACCCATCTGCCCATGATACCTGGCCAAATAACATGTGTGTCCCAACCTAGGGCCTCCTCATGTACTGTTCTAGCAATACCATCAGGTGTATGTTGTCCCCCCCTTGGGGCACACACACAGGCATGTTCCTGTCCCCTGAGGTCAGGTCTAGGATCTGTTTCATACTGGGCTCCACAGACACATGTGGGATGCGCTACATCACTCTGAGGCACCCAGTACACATTCACAGGGCCAACATGCTCCTCATGCTCAACCTCCAGACCAAGCACCTTCAGGGCATGGACTGCTGATGTGAGTAGCAGTGGGTGGGAGGCTTGTTCACATTGTGCCCATATTGGGGCCCACGGAGTGTCCACATCACAGACCACACACACCATCCACGGTGTTTATCCACCACATGTGTCACATACCACACCTGTAGACTGCCCTCTATATCTATTAATCCTGACCACCGCCACATGTGTACCTGCCATACTTCCCCATATTCCCATTGCATACTTCACAGACGGGAGCAATGTGGTCTCAACAAGGTACTAACATGTGACATACCTGTCCGTGTTGCACACACTGCCAGCTGTAGATATCTGTGTGTATTGCTATGTGTGCTGGTGCCTCGCACATAGCACGCATCACTGTGGTAGCAATATAGGGGACATGTCTTTACATATATATGTATATATGTTTGTGTGTGTTTGTATATATGTAGACGTGCATATAGGTATATATCTATATATGTGTAGATATATGTGATGTATACATGTACACATATATATGTCTACACATGGGTATATGTATATTTCTGGACATGCATGCTGATATACATATATATCTTTATATATTATATATGTGACATATGTACACATATGCATACCTACATGTGGGGTACATTCAGACATCAATGCAACAATCTCACAACACCTTCCTGCACAGCTGCACTGTTCTGCTTTGCTACAATACAGACAGGTGCCACATATGGACATGGCCTGACATTGGAGGGGGGGGGTATATGTAGGACCGGATTGCAGGTAACTCTATTACACATCTATGGCATTCCGGCATGCTACATTACAGATTAACCTGAGTATCCTGCCAGTGGTGGGCAGTGGCTCCCACATGTCCATCATGATGGCATTACTTCTACCACCAGCTATTGGCCATGTAATATACATACTTCCCATTACACAACGCATACTTACATCTTGTCTGACAGTGCTGACCTGAGCAGTTGATGGCTATGGCCCACTACCCACAGGGATAGACACTATTGTCCACAGCATTTGTTCAGTTGAACATCATCACAACCACTCTCTCTCTCTCTCTCTCTCTCTCTCTCCTCTCTCTCTCTCTCCTCTTCTTTCTCTCTCTCTCTCTCTTTCTCTTTCTCTCTCTCTCTCTCTCTCTCGCTTTGTGTAGATTGCAGCCTGGCTTTAGTAGGTGATGCACATGATCAGGTGATGGCCTGTGCGCCAATCAGTGTCCTCCACTTGCTAACTGCATGCATCTTGTTGTGTAGGACTTCCAATTACCACTGTCATGGCAACTACCTACTATAAATCCCTACATCATGTGGGCATGGTCCCTTTACCTTTCCTGTGTGATGGACATCCTTCCTATGTGTGGGCTTCAGTGTTACAGACAGCAGGTAGCAATGCCTCTTACAGGAGAACTGGTACACTCAGGCCAACTACATATTTGTAGGAAGTTACAGAGCTACATACAGAGTGTGAGTAGAGTTGTGTTATGCTTTGTATAGTACTGATGTTACAGGGTGTGTGAGTGCATACTAGTTTACCTTGGAAAGCAGTCTGTCTGCATAGTTCTCAACTGTGGGCCTATCCTCTTGGTGGCCAGAGATGTGCCTATCATGTTTTGTCTGTCCACCACACAGGACCTGTTTCAGATATTTCACTGGCAGTGTGTGTGTTGAGTGCTATCAGTACATGGCTACATCCATTTCTGTTTCTGACCTCAATTCCCTGGCTAAGGGTATGTTGCAGACTATTCTGTAACACCAGTGACTTGCTTAGTGTATGGCAACAGTTTTCCACTTATGGGCCTGTGTTCCAGCATCTGTCCTCCACCTACATACCAAGCTTTGCACATATGATATGCTGTCTGGGGTTGTTCTGTAGTGGGCTGTGAGTATATCATGCTGCCATTGCTGCCATCAGTCCACTGCCATTGTATCCCCTACATATACGGTGGGGCTGGGGCCATATATGTGTCGGCTTCACCTAAACAATACATGTGTGCCCTCATGCACTCCAGCGGCCAGTGTATGTAACAGTGATATATGGCCCGGTATTATTGAGTCTGGGGGGATGCACCATAACCTAGGCCGTTACAAAATGTGGGGGTATCAGGGGTGAGCTGCTTTAAGGTATCTGGATGTACAGTGCCATACAATTCACCTATATTTACATTCCTTACATAAATTGGGTTAATGAAGGCCTACTGTCTCCTGCCATACAAACTGTTCTGTTTGTCAGTGTGCTTGTGATGGTGTCAGTTATGCCTTGTTATGCAACAGTTACATCCCATTTGGTCAAATGAAGTCTTTACCACCTAGTGATTTTGTATAGAGTGTATATAGAGGCTGCTGGACTATACACCTGCATTACTTACTGTTGATTGTTTGATATCCTGTGGCCCAGTCTGTCTTTACTATTGTACAATTTAAAGGGCTTGGCCTGGACAGCAACAGTTGTGAACCTTTCCAGACTATTGTATTAGTATAACTGTTTCACAGTTGTGTTACTCTGTTTATATGAATGCCAGTGTCTGAACAGCTAAATGACGACATATAAAACTGTAATAGTACACAGATAAAGGTTTTCCATTTCTGCAAACCTGTGTGTGGTGTTTTATCCTATGAACTCTCTGTGGGTATATGTTGCAGGCAACGATTGTCATTTGTATGGGTGGCCCATGCAGTGTGTCCAGTTGTTAAGGTGTTAACTGTAGGCACATGTATATCTTTATATATATATATATATATATATATATATATATATATATATATATATATATATATATATATATATATATATATATATATATATATATATCTATAGATATATATATCTGTATCTGCATATATGTGTCTGTGTATATGTATCCTGGGGATGTTGATAGCTTCCACATTTTATATTTCCTATGGGAGCCAGACTGTACCGCATGATATGTTACCAGTACCAGCCAGACATCATACAGGTGGGATATAGTACCGTTAACATCTTGTACCCATGTCGTGTCAGGTCCTGGTTATGGGATCTGCAACACTTGGCAGTGTATTGCAGGGCGGATGTGTTTGGCTGTGCGGGGGTATACCTATTAGTACAAGACGTATATTGTTTGGGACCTCTCAACCCCATTAACGGTGCATGTGGACATATATGTTTTAGTTAATCTACCATTGTTATCTACAGATGT
>NC_056737.1:141125641-141170641 GCF_019279795.1 Protopterus annectens | reverse complement strand
TTGGGTAGCCATAGTCCTCCTGTATTTGCCTGTACTTCTGAGAAGTATATGCTGAACAGTAGGGGTCCCAGGACCGAGGCTTGTGGGACACCATATGTGACTGGTTTAGAGTCGGACCTGGAGCCCGCTACTCTTACAGTGTGAGTTCTGTCTGTAAGCCAGTTGGCAACCTATCTCATGACGTAGGGGTTTATGTTCAGGCTAGTGAGTTTTTCTGTAATACTTCAGTGGGAAATGGTGTCAAAAGCCTTGGCAAGGTCAAGGTAGGCTGTGTGAACCATCTTTCCCTCATCTATGGCCTTGGTGACGTTCTTGAAGAAGTCAACCAGGTTTAGTAGGCATGATCTGCCCTTAATAAAGCTGAACTGGGTCGGGTCAAGTGTTTGGAGGTTCCCAATGTCTTTGTTAATGAGTTCCATGATGATGCACTCCATAGCCTTGCACACCAGGCTAGTCAGGCTTATGGGGTGATAGTTACCAGGGTCAGTTCTGGCCCCTCCTTTGTGGAGAGGAATAACTGTTGCTGTGCGCCATTCTATGGGCATGTAGCCTGTGGAGAGGCTGAGGTTGAACAGCGAGTTTAGGTAGGGGGGTAAGTTCATTCTGTAGTTTGTGCAAGATGCAGCCTGGGACACCATCTGGTCCCATTGACACTGTGTTTTTGGCTTTTGAAAGGGCCGTTTTCACCTGTGCATCTGTGATTTTTGTGACACTACACTTTTCCGGTATTGTTGTGGGCCTTTTTGGAGGTGAGAGGAGGGTGAAGTTTGCACTTAATCTATCTGCCAGGATGTTGGCAATATCAGTAGGTTTAGTATATTTTGTGCTATTTTTCACTAGTTCAGTACATATCTGCAAGTTGCCACTTAGATTCTTAACATAGCTAAATAAGGCTTTGTGGTTATCTTTTGAATCCTTGGCTATTTTTTTTTCGAAGTTAGCCTTGGATGATTTCATGAGAGACCTCCGTTTCTTACTGATACTGATCAGGGATGTCTTTCCTTCTTGGGATTTGCTTTTTTTTCTGAACTAGTTTCCTCCTTCTATTGTATAGCCTGTTTACTGCAGGGGTCCACCAAACTGGTTTCCTTCTCTTAGAGGAGTGAGTCTTAGCTTTGCTATGGATGGCATGGTCCATGCATCCTTGTAGGCACTCATAGAGTGCATTTGTAAAGGTTTCTGCATCCTGGGCAGTGTTATCCTTTAGCGTGGGGGCTGTGAAACTTACCACCTATGTGTCTTAAGTAAGGTGAAGTTTGCTTTAGAAAAGTTTTTTACTGTGGTTTCCTTAGTTGGGGGTGGTGGTGGGGTGTGGACATCCAGAGTGATTAGTTTCTAGTCTGATCTAACAAGACAGGTTGACCTCCGGTGTGGAACATCTGTCGCCCATGTTGGTGATGATCAGGTCCAATATGTTTTCACCTCTAGTAGGGGAGTTTACCAGCTGATCCAGGGCATTTGAGTTGATGAATTTCAGGAAGCGCTGGGCATGGGAATTAGTACTCAAGTAGTTTTCCCAGTGAATGGTAGGTAATTGAAATCGCCCAATATCAGGGTGTTTGGTAGAACCTTCATGTTTTCCAGTGTCCCCAGAAAGGTGGAGTGGTAGTCCTGGGTCATGGAGGGTGATCTGTAGCAGGCCACAATTTGCATTGCAGATTTGCCCAATGTTAGTTGCACATGGATGATCTCAGAGGTATCATGTTGCACCACTAACCTGGAAGTGTAGGTATCCTTGATGAATATGGATACACCCCCTCCTTTTGTGTTTCAGTCCATGTTCTGTGGCCAAAATGTGTGGTATGATTGCAGGACCAATAGACAGGGAGGTCCAGGTTTGGGTTCCAGACATGCTGGTGCCTGGTGCCACGGCCAGCTGAGGTGGGACAGGTGGGTCCGCAGGTACCGACCTTCCTAACGTGCCATAGTGTTTAGATTTCATCATCATATGTGGGTTAGTAATAGTCAACACATTCCAGGGTTAGGTATAACAGCATGCATAGATATTCCCATTATGCCAGACACCAGATACAGAACAGTTGCATGGCAAACAGAACACATGCATATATGGGACCACAGTGGTAGTAAGAACAGCATGCAGGTACATTGATGGCACCATGCCACCAATATTGGAATAATTTAATATAGAGCATGCGTGGGAGCCATTAACATATTTATCAAACAATTGGACATTGCCAGAGTCATTACATACCAGTTGGGGTGGGTATGTTGATTATTGTTGGAGATATGGTGGGGGGGGATATGTCAATTAACAACTATTATATTCCTGTAGTCCACATTACTTTCCTAGTCAGTGCAGTTATCTTACCTTACAAGTCTTACTACACTACCCTATAGCCTTAGTTTGGACAGTGATATAGCTGTCGTCATCATTACATATGAACCGGTATTACCTGCAGTATTCACCTCTTATCTGGTATACCTATGAGGGAATGTTTGTTAACACTAACTGTTTCTACACATACTCCTGGATTCCAGGTTGATGTTTTGCACATAGCTATCCAACTCTTTCTGCACAGACTCTAGCTATGTGTTGACCACATGCTGGTGTGCTGGGACATATCTAGAATATTGCCCTCTTCCACCTTTAGTGACCTGATACACACATATACATGCTTTCCTACACAGTTATGTAGCACAGTGTGGGTGACAGTGACCAGTGATACTTTATTATTCAGAGAAAACGCAACACTCACAATTCCTTACAATACCAGAGTGAACAGTACCAGTACAGGTTATAATGGTCTGTATTCCTCAGCACAGTGTTCATATCCAACGCACTTGTGGGAGCAATGTCTGTTAGCACTACCTGACTGTTGCCACACAAAGTTCCAGATTACACATTAGTATTATGCACATACATCCCACTCTGTTAATGTACACACTCTGGTCACAGCTTGACAACATGGGATTGTAGATAGGACATATTTGAAATATTACTCTCCTAACAGTTTCAGGGGTTGCTACAGTGACAGGTGTGTTCTCATAGATGTTTGACAATCACTTGTATTCCCTGTTTGCTGGCTAAACATCTGGAATCATCCAACAGACTTACCAGGGGGACAGGCAGCAGATATGGGCACATATACTGGACATTCTGGCCTCATTTGTACAGTTGTGGGGTATGATTCTGTATGCAGCCTAATTCCACTCCTAGGATTCAAACCATGGCTGTGTCTGCTACAACTTAAACACTGTCTATCACAGTTGTGTCTGCTGTATAGATATTGTTGTATATCTCCTATCTACTTTCTGTCTTATTAATCCCCTGTGCTTTTGCATTCTGACCTTGTATTACAACACTCTTATACAGATTTCCTAGAGAGTTATATGTTGTAGGGCAGAGTGGGCGACATTGATGTGTAATACCTCATTATTCAGAGGAACTGCATATCATTCTTGTATTTCTGGGCACAGTGTTGGTATCTGACATACCTGTGGGAGGAATGTTTATTAGAACTACCTGAATGTTCCCACACAGCACCAGATTCCACAATACTATTATGCACATACATCTCACTCTGTTACTGTAAACCCTCTGACCACAGCTTGACAAGATGGGGTGTAAATGGGACATACGTGGCTTCTTACTCACATAAGGTATTGGGGAGTTGCTAGTGTGCCAGCTTTGTTCTCATAGATGTGTGTCAATCAGTTGTATTTCCCGTTTGCTGCCTATATGTCTGGGATCATCTCACTGATTTCCCAGGGGGACAGGTTGATAGGCAACAGATATGGGCCACTTTACTGGACATTCTGAACATATCTGTACAGTTGTGGAGTATGATTCTGTATGCAGACTACTACCACTAGCAGGATTTGAACCGTGGCTGTGTGTGCTAATAACACAACAGTTCACATCTCAGTTGCATGTGCGATTCAGTTTTTGTTGTCTGCATTTTCCCTGTTTACTGTCTATGTGTCTCTCAGTTGTAGTAAATGGCCTCTGGGGATTACACCTGTCATAGACAGGCATTTCTACACATTCATTTTACGGTGAACGGTGTGGGTAACAGAGTGCTTACTACAACAGTGCTATTACATGATTGCAAATCTACATTACCATATGATACCAGAATATACACATGCAGTCCAGCAGTTAGACCTGTTTTATCAGACTATTACAATTTTATTGACATATAAACAACATGAGACTCTTCCTGCCATATTCTCTAGTGTATGCAGTACTTGCCTTGAACAATACAGGTTTTATACAGGCAATTAATTTACTACTACTTTTAGTTTTATTTCCTATGAAAGTAAATGCGTGAGTATTACTGACCTGCCTCGCATCACAACCATGCCAGGCAACTGATATGGGCCTCCTGGTTTGCAGCCCACTCCATTGCAGCTGTGGGGGACATAAGAGGAATATTTAGCCATACATATCCATGATATACCTGAGCTAGCAATTATTACACACATACTGAGGTGATACACATGACTGGAACATCCCTTGCCGCTCTAGCCTCTTGGAGCCACTCCTTCAAGAGGTCCCCCTTATGCCACTTCAGGTTGGCATAGTGGTTCATGACCTGCTCACTAGTTTGGGGTATGCCAGTGGCACTGGTGTGGTCACAGGTGAAACAGTCCCAGGCCTCCACCTTATATTGGGAGCCCTGGTACTAGTCCTGCAGCAGTCTCTGATCATGGTCTTTGACAAGGAGTCCTGCCATGACCTTGGATTCCTGGCTGCACCAGCACTGTGTCCAAAAGTGCACACCTTCTCCCCTTACTGCCATAGTGCCTGCAAGGGGAAGCTACAACCAGTTATGAGATGTATTCCTGCTTCTTGGGTTTAAGTAGGGCCAATTTCCCACACTTTTCCGTGACTGGCTAGTTTTGAAAAGGCTAAGCTATGGGCAAACCTGCTTACCTATGGTTGGCATTGTTTAAAGGGGTATACCACTGGGCATGAGTTAGCTGCCCCTACACACTGCTTACACATCCTAAGCTGCCCTGTGAAATGCTTAGCATTGCTTACATTAGACTTTGCATTATAATTCCTTTTTGGCATTGAGTTATTATTCATTACACATTATATGTATTCCTAGTATCCATGATTAATGTGTATGTACACTCTATGGGGTCCTTGTGTTTTATTGGGGGACTTTAACACTATTATAATTGCACCTCACATCTGGGCTTACTGCTGTACTCCAGTTCACATATGTTATGTAGTGGGTTATGGAATATATGACTGTATACTGATTCCTTTTACAGGTTCAGTTTTGTTTTACTATGGTGATGTCTTGTTTGCTGATACCTCATTCTTCTGTACTTCTGTGATGGCCTGATGGTTAACTACTGTGACTATGATGTATAGGGTTTTGGGTTCAAGACCTGCATGGCTGTTTATTTTGTTGATGGGCAGAACAAGGGCCATTGGATACAGAGTGATTAAGGCACTTTTGAGCATTTGTAAGCGGGCTTGCATGATGGTAAGCACTGCTTACCTGCCGTTACACCTGCTTACAGAGAGTTAGCTTTTGCAATTGCTTAAACAGTGTAGGCATTGCTTACCACCATGCAAATGGGCTTAGCCCACTTACTAGTGCTTAAATATGCTTACTGCTGCTTATTTGTGCTTAAACCTGCTTACTAGTGCCTTATTTATTATGACACTGACATCTCACATGTGCATTTACTGCAGTACTCCAGTTCATGGAAATATGTTATTTAATGGGTTATGTAAAATAAGGGTGGCCATGGTGGTGCAGCGGTTAGCATTGCCGCCTCACAGCAAGAGGTTCTCCGGTTCAATTCTTGGCTGGAGTGCCTTCTGTGCGGAGTCTGCATGTCCTCCCTGTGGTCATGTGGGTTTCCTCTGGATGCTCCAGTTTCCTCCCACATCCCAAAAACATGCAGTAGGTAGATTGGACAATCTAAATTGTCCCTATGTGTGAGTGTGTGTGTGTGTGTGTGTGTGTGTGTGTGTGTGTGTGTGTGTGTATGCCCTCTGTGGAAGGTTGAGCACCGAGCTGGCAATTTGACACTGTAAAACTCCACTGCCAGTCATGAGCAGACAGATGATCCACTGTGGCAACCCCTAACCAGGAAAAGCCAGAAGAAGAAGTGGGTTATGTAACATAAGTATTACTCATAACATGCTTTGCCATGGAGCATGTTATACTGGGACTCGAACCGGGAATGCCTACTCATAAGGTGAATGCTCTGCCGACTACACTATTGCTATGCTGCTTTATTTGCATATATCTTCCTTGTTATCCTCTTCAGCCGTTTAAGCTGCATTAACCGTAGCTAAGCGATGGGCACACCTGCGCACCTACAGTTAGCTTTAATTGGATTTTTACAAAAAAAATAAAGTGTTTCTTCAATTTATTTATATATATTGTTGCTGTTGTACACAAGGGGGACTGTTGGTGGGGATATGCGGTCGCCTATGAGCAGTCTCACTCATTTCATACCCTGTTCTGCTGTTCTTCATGGTGGGGGCATGTATATTCTGAGAGATCTGCTCTCAAACACTCCCCCTGCACTCTTACAAGCTCAGTGTAAGCCTAGGTGCTCAGGCAGCACACATCATTACTATGCATGGCGCGCTGCCATCCTGCTCCTACTCGGCCACCTCTGTACAGGACTAAGCTAGTCCTGCACGGAAGATTAGTGAATCCAGGGGAATGTATTTCTGACACTTGAGTGCAGCATAAGAGGGTTCTGCAATCCTGAGAGTGTTGTCCTTTTGATAAGATATTTAACCAAAGTCACATCTGCTTGAGTTATGGGTAGATCAGCTTGATGTAAAAGATCCCACTGCACCTATCAAAAAGAGAAGCGGTTCTTTATTTAAAAAAAAAACATTTTGTACAATACTATTTACAAACGTACATATTTAGACATTTACAAATGTATACAGTGTATATATTAACATTCCTTTCTGTTATTGCCATACAGTCATAGAAACCTTACTTTTCATTATTATGTTAAACTTCTATCTTCATTATCTTATTTGACCTCCACTCCTTTTTCCACAACTGCCATCTTAAAATTACTGCTAGTCTCCATTTATCATTAAACATGATTTCATTTAGCCTTTTATTCCAAAGTCCACATAACATAAAATAGTCTTTTATCTATTTTACTAACATATACCTTATTTTTACTGCTATAATATCCATACAAAATCATATCGATATTTATTTCATTTACCTCCTTTATATTTTTAAAGACATTTTCTTTACACAATTTTTCCTATACATTTGCAACCCATATACATTATAGGAAAATGTGTTCTGAGTTTCTTCTTTACCACAATACTTAAAAATTATTTTATTTATTTTTGCATGGCATATTTCCCTCTACTGGTAATTCATTAATCACTAATCTCCATAAAAAAATCTTGACATTCTACTTTCCATTACACCATGCTTTTTACACTTTTTATAGCCTTAACTCTTTCATTCACTAGCTCAGCCCAAGGATTAGCATAATAATAATATTGTATCATGATATTTTTATACCACACTTTTGTATCATTTTCTATTTCATCAATTTTCATTTTTCATAAAAAAAATATTGATAACATCTCACTACATCATTTAAACATACTTTTCTTCTTTTGAAAAATGTTAACATATCCCAGTGCCACTTATATTTGTACTTTAGTAAATTTAGTAAATTAAATTTTTATAATTTATCCAAAACAAAATGTTATAAAAATTCAAAGAAACAGTATAAAATGTTGGTTTATTAATCCTAAACCCCCACCTTACTTGTCCATATATAAGACTCCTATATTTAATGGATTCAGTCTTGAACCCCATATAAAAAAATGACTTGCACTATTTCTTATTCATAGATTATTGGAAACATATAGACACTAGTTAAATATCAATCTTTCCCAGTATAACTGAATTAATCATATAAACCTTTTTATTAAATGATGGTGTGGATATGTTTTTCCAAAAACAATACAGCTACTTTATTTAATTTAGTATCATATTCTGTTGTTCCTCCCTTACATTGTTACCCCAAAATCTTATTCCTAAAACAGAGATTTCTTTCACTGAGAAAGATACTCTTCTTATCTTTACTGTATCACCCAGTCCTTTATTTTTCTTTATTTATGGTCATGCCTATTATATTTAAATGTTGAAGAATATAACATATAACTTATTTTATCCAGACTTAGTTTCTCATAATCAATATATTATCAGCTGCATAAGTAAATATGACTGGAATTTTTATCCCTTCATTAGTAATATAAGGAACATGTTTCATGTGCAAATTTACATCTATGACTATTACATTCATGACTAATGCAAATAATATACTACTCATAGGTCATCCCTGATATATGCCTTTCTTTATATCTATTTCTTTGTTGAACTATCCATTCACTAAAATTCTTACTTATTTTATTATATGCAGAGCAATATATAATCTTAATTTTCTTATTAATGTTATACTTTTCCATAATTGCCCATAAAAGTTCATGTACTGTAGCACATGCTTTATTTAAATATCCTGTTATTATCTTGGTCTCATCACTCCTGTTTATATTATCATCTACAATTATCCTTACTATGAATAATAATTCCTGACATCCTTTTCCCTTTAAACTATATATTCTATCTTCTATAATACTTTTCGTTTTACTTTCCATTATCTTCTGAATTATTTTCATAAAATCTTTCAATACTTATTGTTTAATACTATAGGTCTCCAATTTTCAATTTTAAATTTATCTGCCTTTTCTATACACATTTAAGTATATCACTGCATAAATCATTATACATAAAACATTAATTTAACCACTCGCTCATAACTTATAATAAGTGGGTTTTTTTTGCCAATTTGGAAAAGTCTTATAAAATAGGTGTCCTTTTCCATCTGATCCTGGAAATGACTGTAACTTAACTTTGTTAAGTAGCTTGCCTAATTCATATAAGGAAATCGTGTTTTCCAATTCCTTATTTTCTTGTTCTTTAATTTTTTTAACACAGCATTCTTTTTTGTACACTCTTTCTATCTTAAACATTTTCTTTACAAAATTTGTTACAAAATTCATAATATGTTCCTGAGATCTCCTCTATCATTTTTCATTTTTCTCATTATAATAGTATTCTCTTGAACTATGCTTGTTAGTCTAGGGGTGTGATTCTCACTTTGTGCATGAAAGGTCCTGGGTTTAAATCCCAGACAAGGTTTTCAACAGATTGACAAAGGGTATCATTTTAGAGCTCACATGGTATAGTGGTACATAACTCTGATTGTGGTATACAGGGTCGCAAAAAAGCTGATACTTCTTTTTTTACCTTGGAAACAACATCTTTGCTTAAATAATAATTCATTAATTTTCTCTTGAGTCTATTTATAAATTCTCCAGTCTATCACATAATATTCCCTATCATTCCTTTCTAAATCCTTTAAACCATCCATGCACATTGTTTTATAATTTATGTTTCTTTTCTGCTTTTCTTACATCTGACTGCCATTCAAAAAAAACATTTTTTTTTACATTTTTCTTTCAGCTAACCACCACTCAGACCAGTTTTTATAGTGCACTGTAGTGGAAATGTAATGTTTCCATAAATGCATACTTATTTGTTTTCCATTTTCATCTCATAATTTCTCATTTATTCTTTTTATTCCTTTTCCCAATTTGATATAGTCCTTATCTTCTTGTATTTCTATCCATATGGCTGAGTGATCTGAAAGGCCTCTTACAAGTGTCTCTCCCTTAACTATATTTAAACCTTGTGATATAATAAAATAATCCATTTACAGCTTATATATACCTTGACTATATGTCCACAAATTATTATTCCAAATCTTTAAATTGCCTCATTTTGTAACTTCAAAAATTTTCTTAACATCATTTCCTGTTCTTTTTTCCTCTAACATCACATTTAAAATCTCCCATTAATATTATACTCATATTAATTACTTCATAATCCAATCAGTCTCGTTTGATGTAATTATAAGTCCAGATACCCCAACAAGCTCAAAAACACTTAAGAATTTTTCAAATGCAAATTCCCTCCTACTAAGTGATGGCATAAGATGCTTCAAAGCCCCCTCAAATTAAGATAACACTCAGTCCTATGCAGAAGTGTGCACCGATGTATAACCACTTAAGCAGTTGCATAATCATGGCTGCAATTGGCTGGATTAAAACCAGGTCTTGCCAAAAAAGCAAGACACCCTGGTGGACCCCTAGTATAAAGAGCTATATAACAAGAGAAAGAAACTAATGCCCAAAAACAAGAGGGAACTGGCTCAGCAGAAGAAATCCCTCTCTACCTTAAAAGGATTAGAGATCTTGTCAAGTCCCCCAAAGCTAATTACAAAGCAAAAATAGCCTCCCTATCTAAGGATAATCACAAAGCATTCTTTAGCTACATCTTAAATCTAGAAGGGAATACCCATCATTGTGCTGAACTGGTTGTAGATGGCACCACTCATATTCAACTAGAGGTAATAGTCAACCTGTAGCTGACAGAGTTGGAGCAAACTTCAACCCCCATCCCCTCCAGTCATCTCCAAAGTATACCTGCCACAATTCCTCAGCCAAGTCCAAGGCCAAAAACATGGCATCATGTGGACCAGACAACATCCCTGGTTGCCTTTTAAACAACTTAAATCATGATCTAGCAGACCCACTTGGATCCCTGTTTAAAAACAGCTTGCAAACTGGCTATGTTCCAGTGGAATGGAGGACAGCAACAATAATCCCTGTGCATAAAGGGGGACCATCAGTCGATCCTGGGAATTATAGGCCCATAAGCTTGACTAGCCTCATCTGCAAGGCCATGGAAAGAATCACTATGGACCTTATTAACAAGGACATAAGTAATCTCTAAACCCTGGACCCAACTCAGTTTGGATTTGTTAAAGGTAGATCGTACCTATTAAATACAGCTGGCTTCTTTGAGAAAGTCACCAAGGCCCTGAATGAGGGAAAGACAGTGCCTGCTGCCTATCTTGACCTAGTCAAGGCATTTGACACAATCCCTCACTCAGGTATTATAGAGAAACTTTGACCACCTCATATCCACAGTAGTAAGGATATCCTTCTATGTGGCAGATCTTTTAAGTAAAGATGTCACATCTAGATCTAAGGCTGTCATAATTCCATTATACTTGGCCCTGATCAGACCAATAATCGAATACAATGCTCCCTTTTTTCATGTACCTCACCAGATGTCTGCAACAATTGAAAAGACCACATATTTAGTTATTTATTTATTTGCAGTTTGTTTACCAAATAGTACATTGGGTCTCAAGGAGCCCATTTTAAATGGAGTCCTGCAGAGAAAAGCTCCAGAAAAATACCAATACATAGTACACAAAGTACATTTCTAATAAACATTACAGTGATGATAAAGAACAAATCAACACAATTTTGAATTACAAGAATTGCATCAGATTTTTTTTGTAGCATAAGGTAATTATTAGTTGTTGATCATATGCATCCTTAATGGTGGAGAAACTAAGGAGGCAGAGGTAGGCACAATAGTGAGTATGAAAATGTAGGAAGAAAGTGTAGTCAGGATTAGGTAGGACGGGAGCAAGAGCATTTCCATTGTGAAGTAAGGTGTGAGTGCAGTGAGGTTTTGAACAAGGAGAGACTACCAGTGGTGCAGATGGGGAGAAGGGAGAGAGTTCCAAAGGTGAGCTAGAGAGAAAGACATGAGGTGGTTCCCAGCTGGATGTGTAGGTTTGTGCAGTTTAATAAGGTTTTGATAATTTGATCTCAGGAGTCGATCTGGTTTGTGCATTTCAAAGGTATTTGCTAGGGAGGGGCAAAGAGATGGGTTATGAATGAGTTTATGTGCTTGGATAAGTTGGGTATAAGTTAGGAAGTTAGGTAGCTCAAGCCATCCTAATTGATGAAGGGAATTACAGTGGTGGGAAGAAGCTGTGTGACCTGTGGCAAACCTGGATATTTTATTATAGCAAGATGAGAGTTTTGATTTGAGGGAAGATTGTAGGTTGGTGAGGATAGTTGTTCCATATAAAAGGGAAGGGATAAGGTATGTTTTGACTAGTGCAATTTTTCGTGGAGGGAGAGATAAAGTGATTGTTACGGTAAAGTATGCCTATTTTTGTGGGTCTTTTTGATATTTAGATGTATATGCTTGTCAAATTTTAATTAGTCATCGATGGTTATTCCTAATAATTTTGCATCAGAGACCATTTCTAGGGGAGTATTATTTTTGCTGGTAATTATGAAGGACTATTTATCTATGGAGGAGGTTTTGGAGGCAATGAATAGCATAAGTTTTGTTTTGGTTGCATTAAGGGCCAGATGGTTGTCTTGCATCCACTGTTCAGTGGAAGAAAAAGTGGCTTGTGTAAGATTGTTGAGAGTTGTGATGGAAGGGGAGGAACAGATAATAGTAGAATCATCTGCATATTGAATGAGGCTGGAATTTGGAATGGCTTGGTAAAAATCACTTATACTACTATGTCTTTTCGGCTTTTCTCAGTTAGGGGTCGCCACAGTGGAACAGGTACAAGCATGCAAAATCTGAAGGTAATGCTACTCAATGCTAGAAGTCTAAACCTCAAAATGCACTTTCTCGGGGCACTCCTAAAAATGGAGAACATCGATATCTGTGCAGTAACTGAGACCTGGTACAAGGCTCCAGAGAGCACCCCTGCAATACCAGGCTACAACTCTTACCACACTTTTTGGCCACCAAACCAGGAACGAAACACTAAAGGTGGAGGAGTGTCAATATTCACCAAGTATATTCACACCACCAGGCTAGCTGGCCAACACGATGTGTCTGAAATTCTCCAAGTGCAACTAACACTAGGTAAGACTGCAATCCAAATTGTAGCTTGCTACAGATCCCCCACCATACCCCAAGATTCTCACTACACCTTTCTAAACATACTGGAAAATATTAAGATAGAACCAAACACCCTAATACTGGGTGATTTTAACTACCCTGCCATTAACTCGGAAAACTACTCATGTCCCAACACCTTTGCGCAACGGTTCTTGGAATTCATAAATTCCAACACCCTGGATCAACTAATCCATAGTCCCACCAGGGTCTCCAATATCCTACACCTGGTCATTACCAACATGGAAAATCAATGCTCCATACCTATGGTCACCCCCTCGTTAGTCAGGTCTGACCATAAGCTAATCACCCTTAACATCCACATCCCACCCCCACCCCGCAGTAAAGAAACCACCATAAAAAACTTCTCCAAAGCCAACTTCATGCTACTCAAGTCAGAAGTGACAAACTTCATGACACCCATGCAGACGGGAACTGAAAGTTCAACTGCTGAATCCTACACTAAGGCACTGTACGAGCACATCCACTCATGCATGAATCGTGCCATCCCAAATAGAACCAAAATGCTCTAATCCAAAAAAAGGAAGTCAATCTGGTGGTCCCCTGCCATAAACAAACTTTACAACAAAAGGAAGAAACTTTTGCAGAAAAGAGGAAAATCCCAGGATGCAAAAACTCCCTTACTAGCCTCAGTAAGAAACTGAGATGCCTCATAAAATCCTCCAAAGCTAGTTACGAAAATAAAATTGCCAAAGATTCCAAAGACAACCACAAAGCATTCTATAACTATGTCAAGAATCTAAATGGCAATGCTCAGATCTGCTCTGAGCTAAAACAGAATGGCATTAAATATACTGATCCAAAGGATATTGCCAATATCCTGGCAGATCGATTCAGTGCCAACTTCACCCCTCTCACCCCTAAATGGCCCATCTCAATACCGGAAGATTGCCAAATTCCAGTAATAACGGCCACACAGGTACAAAACGCACTCTCTAAAGCCATGAATACAGCATCCATGGGACCAGATGACATCCCGGGCTGTGTACTACATGAACTACAATATGAACTGGCACCTCACCTAAGTGTCATGTTTAATCATAGCCTCACCTCAGGTTTCGTGCCCACTGAGTGGCGCAGAGCTACAGTTATCCCAATCCACAAGGGGGGATCCACCTTGGATCCCGGAAACAACCGTCCCATCAGTCTGACAAGCCTTATCTGCAAGGCTATGGAGCGTATTATCATGGAACTTATAAACAAAGACATTGGCAACCTTCAAACACTGGACCCCACCCAGTTTGGGTTTGTGAAGGGTCGATCTTGTCTCGTGAACCTGATTGACTTCTTTGAATCAGTCTCCAGAGCCATGGACAAGGGTAAGGTGGTCCACACAGCCTATCTAGACCTTGCCAAGGCCTTTGACACCATCCCCCACTCTGGAATCATAGATAAACTTACTAAGTTGGGCATTAATCCCTATGTCACCCAATGGTTTGCTAAATGGCTTACTGATAGAACCCACACTGTAAAAGTAGCCGACTCCAAATCCAGCTCCAGACAAGTGACAAATGGAGTATCTCAGGGTTCAGTCCTGGGGCCGCTCTTGTTTGGCATCTACTTCTCTGAAGTACAGGTCAACACTAAGGGACTCTGGCTAACAAAGTTTGCAGATGACTGCAAACTGGGAGCCATTATTGAATCCCAAATGATGTGGATACTCTACAAAAGGGCCTTACAGAAACAGATGCTTGGTGCCAGAGCCATGGGCTCAAGCTCAATGCCAAGAAATGTATTGTTATCCCCTTTGGGAAAAAAACATGTATCCATGAATTACCATATAGGTGGCAGTACACTAAACACAGAAAGTGTGATAAGAGACTTAGGGACACAGGTGGACAGTGGTCTCACCTTCGATAACCACATCGCCACAACAGTCAGGAAATCCTTCTATGTGGCACACCTCATCACGAGGGCTTTTCATCCAGAAAAAGGAGGTCATTGTCCCACTGTACTCATCCCTCATTAGACCCATTATAGAATACAATGCCCCATTTGGTATGTACCTCTCAAGACATCTGCAACAACTGGAAAGGCCTCAGAAATACCTCACTAAAAGAATCACAGGCCTAAAGCAGATGCCCTCGCTGACCGCCTTAAAAACTCCAGCTATACTCTGTCGATATCGTCTACTCAGAGGCGATCTCTGCTTAACATACAAGGCCATGTCAAACCCAGAGCTGTTGGACATGCTACACTTAAAGAAATCCCAATCCCTCAGAGCTACACACTCCAGGGATCTAACCCTTGTCATCACAATAAACAAAACATGCTGGAGGGATAGGTTCCTGACCCAGAGACTCCCCAGACTCTGGAATAGATTGGCCATACATGTCAAGCAGAGTGCCTCTTTGGACCTCTTCAAGAGGAACCTTGACGATTGGATGGGAGAAAAGAAATTCACCCCAGGGATCACTTCAGTCATCCTGCTAGACAGGGGTCCAGGAAAGTAAATAATGTGGGAAGAAATAGCCAGGGAATTGTTATGGCTAGGCTTGTATAGGCCCTAGGGCTGATAGCCTAGTACCAACCTATGAACCTATGAACCTATAATGATTGGCAGTTGATTTTTATGGTGCTGAGTTGCCAGTCTGATGCCCAACCTTTAGCGAGGGCACGCCCATTTATGCATGTTTTTCGGAGGCCACTCGACCGTGGGGAGGACATGCAGACTCCACACAGAAGGCACTCCAGCCGAGAATCGAACAGGAGAACCTCTTGCTGTGAGGCAGCAATGCTACTGCTGTACCACTGCGGCTGGTAAAAATCATTTATAAATAAGTTAAATAGTAGGGGGCCTAGAATGGAACCTTGGGGGAATGCCTGTGGATTCATTAAGGAAGGGTGAGGTAACTTTTTTTTACATTTTACTGCCTGTTGCTTGTTTGTGAGATAATGTGAGAACCACTGGGTAGAGGAAGGGGATAGATTAAGTTTGGAGAGTTTGGTAAGAAGCAGGTTGTGGGAAACTGTGTCAGAGGTCAAGGAGAAGAGTGGATACAAAGTGGCCAGAATCACAAGCTTGATTGTTTCTAGGAAGGAGAGAGGGGCAGTGGAGGTACTATGACCTGGTCTAAAACCACGTTGTGTGGGGGTAAGAAGCTGATAAATAATAAGATAGGGTAAGAGCTGTTGGTGTACACACCTTTCGAGTATCTTAGAAATATGGGATAGGATGGTGATAGGGCAGAAGTTTGAAATGTTATTATTATTGCCACCTTTGTGGAGAGGAATTATAAAGGCTTTCTTCAAAAGTTGGGGGACCTGGCATTTTAGGATGGACTGATTAATTAGTATACTGACAGGGAAGGCTATTTCTTCTGTGGCTACTTTTTAGGAAGTAGGAGGGGATTTCGTCAGGGGCATTGGAACCAGGTTTTATTTTTTAGGAGTTTTTTGTATAGTAGATCTGGAAATGGGTTTGATGGATAAAGGTGGGGGTTGGGGGCAGAGGCTGTTAATGTAGGAAGGGGTGGGTATGGGTTGATGAGAAGTCACTGAATTGTTGGTGAAGTATGATGTTAGTTGGCTGATAGAGTTAATGAAAAAGGAGTTAAATTGGGTAGCTAAGTCCAGGTCGGTTGCATCTGGGTTAGGGCAAGGGTTTTCTGTTTTATCAGGGTTGAGGAGAGATGAAATTCCCTTCCACAATAGTTTGGGATTGGTATTGTGTTTAGTTTGGAGGGTAGTGAAATATACTTTGCGGTCAGAGGCTATAAGTTTCTTGACTTTGTTTCGTAATGTTTTGTATTCAGTAAGGGTGATAGAGGTTTTGTTTTTTTGGTATCGTGTCCAGGCTTTATCGTGAAGATGCATGGTAGCTAAAGTGTTTCTAGTTAGCCAGGGTGCAGGGTTACTTTCTATACATTTAGTTTTTAGTGGGGCGAAGGAGTTGAGTAGGTTTGTGAAAATGGTTTAAAGTAGGATACAGTATTGTCTAGAGGCTTCCAGTTGGTGTTTTTAGTGTGTTAGTGAAGATTTCGGGATTGAAGTTTTTTAGTCAGTGAGTGAAGGTGTAACAATGGGTTAGTTGTGCAGAGGAGGGGATGCGATGGGGGGAAATGGGGAAATGGTCTGCTAGTGTGTCTGGGAGAATGCCACTGTCTGAGATGTAGTGAGGATGGGATACCAGAATCCAGTCTATAATACTTCCAGTAGTGAAATTCTTAGCTGGTCTGGTAGTAGTGTTAATTAGTTGTGCAAATTTGTATAGGTTAATATTGAGAGAGTTGGTGGGGGATTGTACTGTGGCCCAGTTTATGTTCACATCACCCAGGATTGTGGTTTCATGATTTATGTTGGAGTAGACCCAGAAGAGAATTTCTTCAAGGGATGAGACATTATTACCAGGGGGAATATAGATGGAGAAAACAAATATTAGTTTATGCTTGTTTAGGTGGAGTAGGGCTGGTATTATTTCTGCCTTGCTGAATTTGGGGAAGGGTTGGGTGTAAGGAGTAACTAAGAGGGAAGCTGAGTAGAAGAGTGCTACACCACCCCCTTTTTTGTGCCCTGTCATTCCTTAGGATGCGGTAGTTTATTTATTTATTTATTTATTTTATTTTTTATTTTACATTTGTTGACCGGGAAAGTCCGACTGGAGGGAGGTCCATTTACAGCGGAGTCCCGGGGAGAAAAGCTCCACTAATTCAACTACATGTTTGGTGGTAATATACACAATACTAGATATTATTTACAATACAAGATATAAAAACAATATGAAGAAGTGATTTGTATAAACTAATGAAAGGACTACATTGTATCAATACAATCATTAGATATATCACATATGACAGTATGACCCGACAAACTTTGGTAGTTGGGTGGTATTAGTTCTGAATCTTTTATGCGGGGCTTAAGCCAGGTTTCTGAGATGGAGAGGATATCAGGCTGGTTATGTTGAAACCAGGCTTGAAGGTTTGGGATTTTGTTACATAGGCTCTGAGCATTTTGTGCTGAGAAGTGGAGGAGTTTGTCTTTTGTTTGAGGGGGATAGGTTTGTGGGTCAGGGCTGTTTTTGGTAGAGGAGCCTGGGTTTGGGTGAATGACCCCAGAGAGAAGGATAGAGATGACATGTTGGAGGAGACGTTTGGCAAGTTTGTGGTGTAAGATACAGGTAGTGAGTTTTGTGGAGTTGAAGGTTTTGTATTTGGGAGCGGTGGATTTAGTGTTAGCTAGGAATCAATAGGGGAAGAGCATAGAAGTGTTTAAGGAGTAAAGCTAAGGACATATCAGGGGAGTAGTGTTTTTGTATCTTGTTAGGGGTGATATAGTGGTGTGGTATGGGGGGAGTGATTAGCAATGATAAGTTGGGTAACATAACTTAGGGAAGTTAAGGTGATTAGAATTAATATTTTGGTGAGTAGAGGTAGAGGTCTGAGTGCCATCTAGTTAGTTTAGGTGATCGTTTTTGGTGACTAAAGATTGGAAAGGTAAGTAATTGGATATGATATGGGTTGGTGGTTATGTAGTTTATTGGGATTGGAGGTATTCGTTGGTGATTTACTGGAGTGTAGCTTTAATTTTAGGGTGTGTTCAGGGGTGGGGTGATGGGTGATTTTGGATTGGGTTGTTCATAGGTAGGTACTAGGCTACTGGCCCTTGTAGAGGTAGCAGGAGTGGTTAGGTAAGTATAAGTGTAGCTGTAGTGGGGGTGGGTGGTAATTGGGGGTAGAGTAGGAGAGCGGAGTGAGGCCACAGGGTGAACGGAGTGGGTAGAGCCAACAAGGAAAGAAGAAGTCAGGTATTGTGGGAAACAATCAGTGAAATTTTAAGGTAATTTCCAATGTAAGGTATGCAAGGAGCTAAGGGACTTACTAGTGGTGGAAAGAGAGAAAGGATTTGGAATAGTTCAGAGAGAATAGGGATTTATAGAGTGGAGTAAAGGAGCAGGAACATAGCTGAGAGAAGGACTTTATTTCTAATTTCAAAAGAAAATGAAGAGGTTAATAGTGGTCTTGAGCTGCCAACTAGTGGCCAATCCCTGTAATAGCATCAGTGATACCATGATGGGAGACCATGAGACTGAGAGAGGAAAAAAAGGATAAAAGCTGAGGTGGACAGTCCAAGGCTAGGTTAAGAGTGAATAAAGGAGGATACAGAGTAGAAGACTATGGCTGCTGTTTGTCCTGGCAGGGAGCACACACTGAAACTACTTGTCAGGAATTAGGAAAATTATTATCTAAAATTGTAGGAGGTGAGGAGCAGGTAGCATATACTTTTTACACTTTTCTTGCTTACTTAAGTCAGTCCAGCACAGGGGAGGTTTAGGCTCTTTTCCTGGGCTGGGGATGAGGTGGCAAAGTTTGTTTAAAAATGTTTGTTAATTGTCGAGATCTTGGGTGGCCTGCAAGACAAGATCGCTGGGGAGGTTTTACACTGGCAGGAGTGTAAAAAGCTGGGAAAGATACAGAGAGAGAAAAATGTCATGAGGTATAAAATACAGACACATGCAATTAGAAGCTTTCAACAGTGCTACAAAAACACAGCTAGCAGAGACACATTATGTAGGCTAACAACATTGCAATCACAGAGAGAGAGAAAAACAGCTAGCATATCATGAGTGTCCAACAAACACTGGCTTAAATAAGTTCACAAGACCAAAATAATGTGCTAAGTATAATGCTTAGCTTGCATACTCTCACAATTACACATTTAACAGTGTCACTTATGCTTAAAATTAACAGTACTGCGACACAGGGCTCACTTCAAGTGGTTAAGCTAAATGCTCACTTGCATACTTTCACAGCAGACCTACAATAATAGTGCAGAAACTGCCACGTATCCTGAGGGTTTAAATGCTAGCTGGAAGAATTTTCTTAGACAAGAGTTTGATAGTACAATTAGCTGAAAGGGGTATTGATTGCCTTAGATGTGCCTGGCAAGCCTTTGCACTTTGTTAATTAAAAGCATGAGAAAACTTAGTTAACTTCCTCACAGTTAAGTGAAAATGCAAGCTATGATACATGATGTAATTAATAAAACTCTAGCTTGCATAGGGACCTATTTGCCACATGCAGGTTTAAATTCAAAGCAAGTTGAAAACCTTTCAGCTGGATGATAATGCTCACTGGGGGGCTAGCAGAAACTACATTACTCGTTCCGTGCTCCTGCAGCAGGAAAAAACACTCAAACGTTTTAAAGTAGCACTAGCGAGTGAATTCAAGAATATGTAGTGTGCTAACACAGGCTGGAGTTACTAAAAACAGTCAGTTGCATTTAAAAACCATCAGAATACACACTAAATGTGATGCACTACATATACTTTGCTCAGAAAAAGATGGAGTTATCATTCACCATTACAAACACATAAACAGATATGACGGCAGATACCACAGCTTACTGTAAATGTGAATGCAACAGGTACAATTTGATTCAGAAAACAAACAGATTGAATTGAATGTTACAAATGCATATAAAGGTAGTAAAGCTGATACCAAACACTTATTGTGAATGCTACATCCGGGGATGCACAGCAGCTGGGAGCAGAACTTGGGATTTAAAGATGGCACCCCGAGGGATAAGGTGCATATAATAGGTTAGGAGCGGATGTAAAAAGTGGAGAGGGAGGAGTAAGGTAGGTATGTGTAGGTGCAAAGCAGAAAGGCAGGTACAGGGAGTAATGTGAGATGGCAAGCAGATTTGTTCACTGGTGGGAAGTAGAATGATTGGGGGAAGGGAGAGAAGGAGCATATCTATGCAGACAGAAGAAAAACATAGTTTATATATATATATATATATATATATATATATATATATATATATATAACAGAATAAAGAGTGATAGGGTTAGGAGGGTGAGAGCCAACAAGGAAAAAAGAAGTCAGGTATTGAGGGAAAGAGTCAGTGAAATTATAAGGTAAGTTCCAATGTAAGGTATGCAAGGAGCTAAGGGACTTACTAGTGATGGAAAGGGAGAAAGGATTGGGAGTAGTTCAGAGAGAATAGGGATGTGTACAGTGGAGTAAAGGAGCAGGAAAATAGCTGAGAGGACTTTACTTCTAATTGCTAAAGAAAATGAACAGGTTAATAGTGGTCTTGAGCTGCCATCTAGTGGCCAATCTCTGTAATAGCATCAGTGATACCACGATGGGAGACCATGAGACTGAGACAGGAAAGAAAGGATAAAAGCTGAGGGGGAGAGTCCAAGGCTAGGTTAAGAGTGAATAAAGGGGGATACAGAGTAGAAGACTATGACTGCTGGTTGTCCTGGCAGGGAGCACGCACTAAAACCACTTATCAGGAATTAGGAAAATTATTAGCTAAAATTGTAGGAGGTGAGGAGCAGGTAGCACATACTTTTTGCACTTTACTTGCTTCCTTAAGTCAGTCCAGCACAGGGGGAGGTTTAGGCTCTTTTCCTGAGCTGGGAATGAGGTGGCAAAGTTTGTTTAAAAATGTTTGTTAATTGTCGAGATTTTGGGTGGTCTTCAAGACACGATCGCTAGGGAGGTTTTACACTGGCAGGAGTGTAAAAAGTGTGAACTCTACTGCCGGGGATGCACAGCAGCCGGGAGGAGAACTTGGGATTTAAAGATGTTTCTCACCAAGAAATTATAGCGTATACAAAACAAGTCTTATGCTGAAAGACTGGAAGCCCTGTCACTGAATTCTGTCTCCTACAGGTTGCTAAGGGGTCACCTGCACCTAGCTTACAGGGCAGTCATTGACCCAGTCTTGATGGAAATGTTACCATATATATAAATCAAAGTGCAGGACTGTCACTCACTCCATGGAGCTTAATCTAGCCTCTGACATGAGCAGGTCATGCTGGAGAGATAGATACATCTCTCAGAGTCTGCCACTTCTTTGGAACAAGCTCTCAATTCACATGAAATGAAACCCCTCCCTAACCCTCTTCAAACTCAGCCTAGATCAATGGATGGGTGACTGCAAATTTACTCCTGGGATGGTGTCCATGTCTTCCCTGGACAGAGAAAGTCATTATTAACTACCATAGACCCTTATCTCTGTGGACTTCACTTATCTAACCACCACCAACTGGGACAACCTGGAATCAATATGAATAGGCTTATAAGGGCTCTAGAGCTGATAGAGGGTAAATGCCTATGAACCTATGAAAATGTTAAGAAATACATTTTCCCTTTCTTTACTCATAACATATGCATTCAGTGCTATAATTCTATATACCTGATTATGCCATTTGAGTTCTACAGTAGTTAATCTTCCCATCATTGCCAATGTTATGTTCAATACTTTCACTTACTTTCTACAAAGTACAGCTATGCCTGAGCATAGTTGCTTTCCTAGGTTCCATATTGTATTGCCTCCCAAAAGATTCTTTGTAATCTCTCTTCATCATCATCATCATCATCATCA
This sequence comes from Protopterus annectens, assembly GCF_019279795.1. Classification (NCBI taxonomy): domain Eukaryota; kingdom Metazoa; phylum Chordata; order Ceratodontiformes; family Protopteridae; genus Protopterus; species Protopterus annectens. The sequence continues at coordinate 141,148,439 of NC_056737.1, read as the reverse complement.
TCACCATCAACTCCTTTTTTTCTCATTTTCTACACGGGGTCAGGGTGTCTTGTTAACTGTCGCTATCTTTCTCGATTCAGTGCCACAATCCTGCCTTCTTTAACACTCATGCCTGACTGTCAAAGATCTTCTCTCACACAATCCATCCACTGCTTTGCTGGATGCCCTCATTTCTTCTTGCCTTCTTCCTGTCTATTCCAAATCTTTTTCACCAGATTGTCTTCTGCTTTTCTACACATGTGCCAGAACCACTGTAATCTGTTCTCTTTGGTCTTTTCTGCAATTGGAGCTACTTTGGCTTTTGTCTGTCCCACAGTGTGCATCCTACCACCATTATCAGGTACTTCATTTCCATCACCTTTAACTTCCTCCTCTGTTCTGCCTTTACTGCCCAGGTGTCTGTAGCATACAGTAGTACTGGTCACATTACTGTCTTATACACCTTACTTTTCAGCTTCTTTGGAATTCTTCTGTCATTCACTACACCTGACACTCGATGCCAGTTGGCTGTAGCCCCTCTGATTCTAGCCTTGACCTCTTCATTCAGATTTCCCTTCTCTTTAACCACCCCTCCCAGATACTTGAAGCTATTATCCTGTTCCACTATCTTCCCTTCTATCTCAGTTCTCAGCTTCTTCTGATTTCCCCAATTTGCTGCCATTACAACTGTTTTATCTGTACTCAGTTTCAACCCATGTACCTTCAGTTTTGCATTCTAGTTCTCTATCCTTTGCTGAAGTTCTTGCTTAGAGTCTGCCTGTAATGCCACATGGTCTTCATACAGTGACTTTGTTGATCTGTTCCCTATGACCTGTCTGCTAATGCACTCTGTCACCAGTATGAACAGCAGTGGGCTCAAATATTAACCATGATGCACACCCACTCCCACTGGGAACCCCTCAGTGAGACCAAACACTGTTCGTACTTAGGTTCATATGTTCATAGGTGTGCACTAGTCTAATAACCACAAGGGCCTTTTTAAGCTTATCCATTCATCCCAAATCCCTGACAAGTCCTGGTACCCTTTATAAGTGTAAGCATGGGTTTGGGAGGTGAAACTTTACAAACAGGGGCCTAGAAGATGAAACATTTACAGGCTGCCTGTGTCCATTAGAGGTATAGGTGCCAAATCAGGGCTGGATTTCCTGTTCCACATCCAATTGTCCAAGTTACACTTGAATTGGGTTAGGGAGGAACTGTACTTTACATAGATAGGGAGACTATTCCAGAGAAGGGATAGTCTCTGGAATATATACCTGTCTCTCCAGTAAGTCCTATTTATATCACAGACATAAATTTGTATCATTGGGTCCTTGTACATAGCCTGTACTAATTCTACTAATATTTCTGTGACTTAGAACAATCATATGATTGCCCAATTCAGCTTTCGTTGGACCCTGTCATGTGCTTTCTCCAAGGCTAGAAATGCCCGGTTGGGCTCTTTCCTTATTTCTTGCTACTTCTCAAAAAATATTCCAAAGCTATCTACCTCCTACTAAGTGACAATCTAGTAAAATTCCAATCTCCTAAAAGCCTAAGGACACAGCTGCCTATGTGTAATTTTTCATAAAAAACATGTATAATCATGTATCTAGCTGCAAAGAGACACCTGTACCTACCCAAAATAAATATAGGACAACCACCAAAAACAAGGCACCCTGGTGTAATCAATGTATAACAAAGGAAAGAAAATCATGTCTAAAACAGGAAGGGCATAGTCCAGGAAGGTTAAAAAAACCTCCCTCATCAATCTGAAAAAGGGGGACTAATCAAGTCCACCAAAGTAAAATATGAGATAAAAATGACCTACTAAGCTAACATTAAGTTTTCTCAGTAATGTCGGCAACCTTAAATGCAACACCCAATACTGATACTGTGCCAAGCTATTGGTGAATGGAACCACCTATATGGAACTAGAGGATATAAAAAATCTGCTGGCAAAAAAAATCGGCTTCAATTTTACCTCCATATTACCACTGGTCAGCCCCCGGAAATGATACCAGCATTTCTCCAGCAACAATCACTATGGAGCAGTTCCTCATGGTCTCTCTAAGGGCAGAAACAATAATTTGATAGGCCCTGATAATATCCCAGGATGCCTTATGAATAGTATGAAAAATGACTTGTCAGACCTGCTAGAATCTCTGTTTAACCACTGCCTCTAGATGGACTTCATGCCAAATTTATGGTGGACTGCAATGGTTACCTGTCTATACAAGGGAGGTTATTCCATGGACCTGGGTAAGTACAGACCCATAAGTCTGACTAGTGTCATATGTAATGCCATGGAAAGAATTATTATGAACATAGGTTCATAGGTTCATAGGTAGGTACTGAGGGCATACTTAAGCCTAGCCAACAAGGTTCCCTGGCTTACACCACCCAAGAAAGTTATTTTCCTGTGCCACGGTTGAACAGAGACACAGAAGTGATCCCCGGGGTGTATTTCCTATTTCATGATTACATGATAAACAATGACATAGGAAACCTGCAGACATTAGACCCTACCCAGTTTGGTTTTATCAAATGCAGATCATGCCTGCTTAACCTAGTAGACTTTTTCAAGAAGGTCAATAAAGGTATGGATCAGGCAAAATAGTACACACTGCCTACCCTGACCTGGCCAAAGCATTTGAAACAACAATGTAGATAAACTTAAATTAAACCCATATGTCACTTACATAAACCCATATATCACCCAATGGATAGACAGTTGGCTGACTGATAGGAAGCGAGAAGTTAGAATAGGGGAATCCACCTCCACAAACAGGCCAGTCAGTACTGCAGTCCCTCAGGTATTGGTGTTAAGCTTCTCTTTTTTGGCATCTTCTTTTCTGAAGGCAAGACAAATGGGAAGGGTATCTGGCCGACAAAATATGAAGATGACTGCAAAGTAGGTGTGGTCACTGAATCCCCTAAAGACAAAGATTCCCTTCAAGATGGTCTGATGCAGATAACCAACTGGTACTAGAGCCAAGGACTAAAACTCAATGTGAAAAAAATGCAAGATATTACTCTTTTTAAAAGGCATGCACTCCTGGAAATTACCTCATTTATAATACAGCCCTAAAAGTAGAATCAGTAGTCATGGATCTGGAATACATATTGACTGCAACTTGACCATTGACTGTCAAGTGTCTACTGTGGTATAAAAATCATTTGACAGTGTACAATTTATAAATAAGGGTATGGCATTCAGGTTTAAAAAGGTCATGGTTCCACTGTATTTGTCTCCTATTATCAGACTAACCCAAGTACAGCACACCCTTTCTCATGTAACTGACTAGACAATTGCAACAGCCTGAGAGACCACAGTGGTTACTCACAAAAACAATGCAGGGAGTAAACAACAAGTCTTATACAAACCATCTCAGGACCGCATCTCCTACAGACAGAGCTGTGTGGCAGTCTATGCCTAGCCTATAAGGCACCCTCTGATCCCACACTGATGGATTTGTTGCACATATGCAAAACAAATAGGATCAGAAATTACTAAGGACCTAAACCTTGCCTGTGACATAAACAGGACATGATGGCAGGACAGGTATGTGTCTCAAAGATGTTCCCTTCTCTGGAACAGGCTTCCCATCCACGTGAAGTAAAGCCCATCCCAAACCCTATTCAAATGTAACTTTGACCAGTTGTTGGGAAATTACAAATTCAGCTGTGGTTTGACACCTATGTCACCCAATGGATAGACAGTTGGTTCACAGATAGGAAGCAAGAAGTTAAGCTATGGGAATCCACCTTCACAAAGAGGCCAGTCAGTAGTGGAGCCCCTCAGGTATTGGTGCTATGGCCTCTCCTTTTTGACATCTTCTTTTCTGAAGTCAAGGTAAATAGCAAGGGCCTCTGGCTGATAAAATATATGGACAGGGGCAGCCTGTGAACACTTGATGTGCACAAGCGTAAATCATAACTGTAAACTTTCTTGGGGTATTAACACATCAGCAATATTTTATTAAATTTAAAGTAAGCTTGCCTAGGCTTAAAATGACTCTTGGGTTGATAGCCTAGTAACTACCTGTGATCCTATGAACCTAGAAACAAGCCACACAGCAACACATTTGTGGCATTTTGAAAGAATGATATGAGCTGCTGATCACTTTGAAGGTGAGGGTATAACTTGGGATTGTACCCCAGTAAATTTTGATATGCAGTGCTAAATGCCAGTCACTCACTTGCAGCATGATAATATAGGTAAAGGGATTGTCTATTACACAAGAATTCATTCCACTACTAACAGAGCCAAAAAACAGTTTCTGTGGAAATACAGTCTGATTCACTTATACAGAATGTTCTTGGTGTGTAATGGAGTACACGTGTTAATACAAATACATATGACTGCATGTTTCTTTGTATTATTACAAACAAAACTATTTGGATCTTGCAGTAGTTTTTGGTCATGACAGAGCTTTAAATATGGTTCTTGTTCATCCAGCAAAACTACTGACTGAGTAAAGTGACATCACATGACATTGATGATAATCATTTTTCTAGTTCTCCTTAGTCTTGTATGATCCCAGAATTGACATTTTAGATATACATGAGTGAAGTGGACTTGGGAGTTTTGATGAAGTTGATGATGCGGACCTTAATGATATGTTTGTTTTTCTTTCTTTCCTTTTTTTTTTGTGAACATTGTGTTTTGTTTCTGTAGAAGTAGTTACTCATTTTTAAATTCTTTTCAGGTATCAAAGTCAAGATATGATGTTAGTTGTGCTATGCATACCTCTCAGCTATCCAGAATATTGTAGAATATCCCCAACTGAGTTTTCACATATTTATACATAACTTTAACACAGTAACACCCAACAGCAAATATGTGTGTGTGTAGAAAAAGAAAAAGATAAAAGAACATATAAATATACATTGGAAGATTTAGAACATAATGTTAGAAAGCACTTTGGCAAAGAAAAATATTTGAAACAAATCAAGAAAAAAATACAACAATTGTTATATAAGCAAAGATATTTTACCGGGAAAAAGAGAAGTATCGAGTTACTTAAGCAGATTAGTAAAGGGAGATGGTAGTATGACAGAAATTATAAAAGGTGAAAGGAAAAATAGAAAGAACTTGGGAAAAGACTGTGAATAGTGTAGTACAGTATATACAAGAATGTTTAAAGGAAAAAGGAAGCAGTAAAAAATGGAAAGTAAAAAAGTTAGCAGTAAAAGAGTATGAGGAGCTGGGAAAAGAAATGTCTTTATATCAGTGAGATAAAGTATTAGGACAAGTAAATATAGATTTGGCTGCAGGAACAAATGGAATATGGTATGAAATGTATAAAAACTTAAGTGACTGGCAAAAAGATATTTTTTAAAGATTCTGAATAGAAATATTTTGTAAAGATATTGACTGAATGGTTAAATGAAGGTTTTATGTATAAAGAATTATGAGTGGAATACTTAATTTCATAGGGAAGAAGGAAGACAGAAGACAAAAAACTGGAGACTGATTGTTTTAAATAATAATGATTATAAGAACTGTATGAAAATAATAAAACAGATTTAAAACTAAAATGGAAAATATTATTTAAGTATATATAGTATAAAGGGGAAGAGTTGTCAAGAATTATTAATGATAGAGATAGTGTAGATGATAATATGAATAGAAAAGAAGAAGCAAAAATCTTTACAGTAAACCTTAATAAGGCATTTAATACAACTGGACATGGAATCGTATGATAATTTTGAAAAAATATAATATAAGTGAGAAAATTAGGAAATTATTTATGTCAGCATATATGTAATAAAAAGGTAAAACTACTTGTAAGTAGTTGGTTAAAAAGTGCATATGAAGAGTGGTGTAAGACAGGGATGCCCAATGAGTTACACACTCTTTGCTTTAGTTATGAATGTGATAGTATATAACATAAATTACAAAATCAATGAGATGGGGTATATAACACCAGAACAGTTAAGAATTCCAGTTGTGTTAACATATGCAGATCCATCCATCCATCCATCCATCCATCCATCCATCCATCCATCCATCCATCCATCCATCCACAACTCCTTTTCCTATTTTTGCACATGGGGTTGGGGTGTCGGTGGGTTGCCTTGCAGTGATAATTCTTCCACACCACACACTTCCATGCAGACTCACATCTATGGCCAATTAAGAGTGTCCAATCCACCTAATGCATGTCTTTGAAATGTGGGAGGAAACTGGAGCAGCCAGAGGAAACTCATGTGAACACAGGGACGACATGCAGATTCTGCGCAGAAGGTGCCCCAGAAGAAAATTGGAACCAGGGATCCTCTTGTTGTGGGTATGCAGATGACATTATAATAATTTTTGGATAAAAGAAGCAATAATTTGCACAAATGAGTGTCTAGAGGTGATAAAGATGGATTTAAATAAAGAGAAAAGTAAAGGTTTAGGTGATGTAGTAAAGAGAGGGGGTACATATATTACAATCAATGAAATTTCTGTGTTAAGTATAACATTTGGGAATAAAAATATAAGTAGAATTCAGTGTGAAAAACAGCAAAAGAAATAAAACAAATCTTTCTTTTTCTGAAGAACATATAAATTATCATTCAGAAAAAAGGCTTGTTTGATAAATTTAGTACTGATGGGAAAAATAGCATAATTTGCAAGTGTTTTTATGTTGCCAACAGTATTTGATAAGGAATTATTGCAGACATTTTTTCATTTTTATGGGTTTCTTGTTTAAACCCAGTAAAAAAGAGGAGTTTTTTAGGTAAACAAAGAAGGAGGTTTAGGGTTAATTAACCCAGTGGTATATGCTGCTTCATTAAATTAAACAGACCCAGGCATTCAATAAACTCTGTGCAGTCTTAGTGAAAAGCCTACATTGAATTTATAAGTTTGCAAAGTGAGCAGCAGTGCTAATTACATATTCATACCATGCACTGCCTTTAAATGTAAACAAATGTGGTTTCATGGCTAGCAACAATGTTGCCCACCAGAAAACCATGTAAAGCAACACAGACAGCAGCATACATGTAAACCTGTTTATCTATGGAAAAACTAGGTCTGTGTGTTTGCACGAAAAGCCACAATGATTATCATGGTTATTAATACAGCAATGTATATATTTCCAACACATTACATGACAGTGTATACAGTGCAGAGTATTGGAGAAACCTTTTTCAGGCATACTTAAAAGGTTGTGTAAATGATCAATAAGGGTACATAGACTGCATTATAAATAAAACATCAGGGGAAGTGTGTGTATTTAATAGGGACACACAGATGACTTATACAAATGAACACAGGGAAAGAGGATAGGTGAAACATGGTAATGTACAGCGGATAAGGGCATGTCAATGAAGACAGTTGTAGCATGAACACTAATCACATATCAACATGATACAGTATGGACTACACAGTGAATGTAAATGTAGAATGCACTGTCACCCGGGATGATACTACAATATAAACAAGAAATTATCAACATCAGCAATTGGCTTAGCTTCTGGTGTCAGTCAAAGGCAATCCAGTGTCTCTCAGCCCGGAATGAGATGGTTGACAGACCATGCTGCTTTGCCAGAGATGACCTGCACCTGTGTCCTGTAGGCTGTCGGATATTGGTAAAGGTGCTTCCCTCTCCTATTGTGCCTTTTTTAGGCAATGCCAAAGCAACAAAAATTTCAATGTAAAAAGTCCACTGGAGGCAAAGTCAAGGTACTGCTACATAATGCTAAGATTCTAAACATGAAGCTGTACTGGAGGAAATACTGAACTTGCTAACTGACAGATTTGATGAAAACATCACTTGTCTGGGCTCACAGGCCATACTCCAAAGCATACCTGACAGCAGTCCTCTGCCAAGTATCTCTAAAGATCAGGTCATATCTGTTAAAAACATGGTCTCTATGGTACCAGATAACATCCCAGGTTGCTTACTAAGCAATCTAAAACAGGACCTAGTGGATCCACTTAGCATCCTCTTTACCATTGCCCGAGAACTGCCTTTGTTCCAGCAGAGTGGAAAACATCAACAGTAATCCCCTTGCACAAAGAGGGGCAATCAACCAACCCTGATAACTACAGACCCATAAGTCTAACCAGTGTCATCTGCAAGGCTATGAAAATAATCATCATGGGCATTATTAACAAGGACATAGATGACCTTCAAACTCTAAACCCAAACCAATATGGTTTTGATAAGGGTAGATCAAGCTTACTAAACCTAGTAGACTTCTTTGAGAAAGTCACCAAAGACACAGATGAATGTAAGACAGTGCATACCATCTACCTTGATCTGGGCAAGGCTTTGTGACAAAATCCCCCTCTCAGGTATCATTGAGAAACTCTCCCAGCTGGGGATAAACCCTTATGTCAGTAGATGGATAGACAATTGGCTCACCAACAGAACACACCATCTCAGAGTTAGTGACTCAACCTCTACCAGTACAGCCATCACCTGTGGCATATCACAAGGATCTATGCTGGGGTCTTTACTGTTCAAAATCTATTTTGGAAGTCCAGGCTACAGTAGATGGCCTTTGACTTACCAGGTTTGTGGATGTTTGCAAATTGGGTGCAATCACTGAGTCCCCCAATAATGTTAATGTATTACAGGAGGGGATAACACAGACAAATGATTGTTGCCAAAACCATGGTCTACAACCAAATGCAAAAAGTGCCATTATTATTACTTTTGGCAAAGTGGAATTCCTATTGACAACACCCCATCTAAGTTCCAACCCAGTGTTATGAGACCTGGCAACAAAGGTAGATAGCAATCTGAACTTTGATGGACAAGTTTCCATAGTGGTAAGGAAATACTTCTATGTCATGCACCTCATAAGTAGGGACATCACATGCAGGTCTGAGGATGTTATAACACCACTGTACTCAACCCTCAGCAGAACATTAATAGACTACAATGCCTCCTTTTGCATGTACCTCACCAGACACCTGCAGCATCTGGACAGACAACAGGGGTTTCTCAAGAAAATATAGGAATTCCAAACCATTCCATGACGTATGTGGATGGGCTGAAAGCCACTCACTCCAGGGATCTTACTCTAGCCTGTAACATTAACAGTACATGCTTGAGAGATAGCTATATCTCCCAGAGACTGCCACTCCTCTGTAATAAACTTCCAAATCACATGAAGCAGAGCTCCTCACTGACCCTATTCAACAGCAACCTAGGCAAATGAATGGGAAACTGCTAATTTACACTGGGGAGTGGCACCCATGTCCCTCATGGACAGGGGTAGCCAGTGTTGACCACAGACTCAATCTGAGAATTACGTCCACCTAATAAAGACAATTGGTGCTACATGTGATGAACATGGATAGGTTTGTAGGACTGCTAGCCTAGTAACCTCCTATGAAATGATGAACCTATGTTAACAATTCTTGGGGGGCATATTACTACAGCTGTTATAGAAGGAGCATGTAATGTAATGGCAGCAATGGCCATCAATACATTAACTCACATCACAGATTGTAATACCCTCTTGTAGCCATACTGTACATCCATATCTCAATATAGTATATGTCAATGACAGCAACATTGACATATCAAGTGATCATAGGGTCATAGAACACTATTAGGCTGATAGCCAACATTACATAAAATCCTAGCCATTACTATAAAATGAAGGTAAAATGCTTATATGTATATTACTGAAGATAGTAAGACTAATGTGCGTATGTGTATATTTGTTGGGTTGCATTAAATTCTGCCACTGTTCATATAGGGCATGTGCATCACACCATGACATAATTAGTAATCACACATGCAGTGGTTTGGGGATGTCTTGCATAGGGTCATGGAAGGACTCTGCTTCTTGATGTGTAGATGCATATTTGACAGCAATTGGCTTAGCTTCTGGTGTCAGTCAAAGGCAATCCAGTATCTCTCAGCCCGGAATGAGATGGTTGACAGACCATGCAGCTTTGCCAGAGATGGGCTGCACCTGTGTCCTGTAGGCTGTCGGATATTGGTAAAGGTGCTTCCCTCTCCTATAGTGCCTTTTTTAGGCAATGCCAAAGCAACAAAAATTCCAATGTAAAAAGTCCACTGGAGGCAAAGTCAAGGTCCTGCTATATAATGCAGAGTCTAAACATGAAGCTGTACTGGAGGAAATACTGAACTTGCTAACTGACAGATTTGATGAAAACATCACTTGTCTGGGCACACAGGCCATACTCCAAAGCATACCTGACAGCAGTCCTCTGCCATGTAACTCTAAAGATCATGTCATATCTGTTAAAAACATGGCCTCTGTGGTACCAGATAACATCCCAGGTTGCTTACTAAGCAATCTAAAACAGGACCTAGCGGATCCACTTAGCATCTTCTTTATTATTGCCTGAGAACTGCCTTTGTTCCAGCAGAGTAGAAAACATCAACAGTAATCCCCTTGCACAAAGAGGGGCAATCAACCAACCCTAATAACTACAGACCTATAAGTCTAACAAGTGTCATCTGCAAGGCTATGAAAATAATCATCATGGGCATTATTAACAAGGACATAGATGACCTTCAAACTCTATACCCAAACCAATATGGCTTTGATAAGGGTAGATCAAGCTTATTAATCCTAGTAGACTTCTTTGAGAAAGTCACCAAAGACTCGGATGAAGGTAAGACAGTGCATACCATCTATCTTGATCTGGGCAAGGCTTTTTGACAAAACCCCCCTCTCAGGTATCATTGAGAAACTCTCCCAGCTGGGGATAAACCCTTATGCCAGTAGATGGGTAGACAATTGGTTCACCAACAGAACACACCGTCTCAGAGTTAGTGACTCAACCTCTACCAGTACAGCCATCACCTGTGGCATATCACAAGGATCTATGCTGGAGTCTTTACTGTTCAGAATCTATTTTTGGAAGTCCAGGCTACAGTAGATGGCCTTTGGCTTACCAGGTTTGCGGATGTTTGCAAATTAGGTGCAATCATTGAGTCCACCAATGATGTTAACATATTACAGGAGGGGCTAACACAGACAAATGATTGTTGCTAAAGCTATGGTCTATAACTAAATGCAAAAAGTGCCATTATTATTACTTTGGCAAAGTGGAATTCCTATTGACAACACCCCATCTAAGTTCCAACCCATTGGTATGAGACCTGGCAACAAAGGTAGATAGCAATCTGAACTTTGATGGACAAGTTTCCATAGTGGTAAGGAAAGACTTCTATGTCATGCACCTCATAAATAGGGACATCGCATGCAGGTCTGAGGATGTTATAACACCACTGTACTCAACCCTCAGCAGAACATTAATAGACTACAATGCCTCCTTTTGCATGTACCTCACCAGACACCTGCAGCATCTGGACAGACCACAGGGGTTTCTCAAGAAAATATAGGAATTCCAAACCATTCCATGACGTATGTGGATGGGCTGAAAGCCACTCACTCCAGGGATCTTACTCTAGCCTGTAACATTAACGGTACATGCTTGAGAGATAGCAATATCTCCCAGAGACTGCCACTCCTCTGTAATAAACTTCCAAATCACATGAAGCAGAGATCCTCACTGACCCTAATTGACACTAGGGAGTAGCACTACTTGTCCTTCATGGACAGGGGTAGCCAGTGTTGACCACAGACTCAATCTGAGAATTATATCCTCCTAATAAAGACAATTGGTGCTACTTGTGATGAACATGGATAGGTTTGTAGGACTGCTAGCCTAGTAACCTCCTATGAAATGATGAACCTATGTCAACAGTTTTTTGGGGGGCATATTACTACAGCTGTTATTGAAGGAACATGCAATGTAATGGCAGCAATGCCATCAATACATTAGCTCACATCACAGATTGTAATACCTTCTTGTAGCCATACTGAACATCCATATCTCAATATAGCATATGTCAATGACAGCAACATTGACATATCAAATGATCATAGGGTCATAGGACACTATTAGTCTGATGGCCAACATTACATGGAATCCTAGCCATGAGTATAAAATGAAGGTAAAATGCTTATATATATATATATATTATATATATATATATATATATATATATATATATATATATATATATTATTAAAGATAGTAAGACTAATGTGCGTATGTGTATATTTGTTGGGTTGCATTAAATTCTGCCACTGTTCATATAGGGCATGTACATCACACCATGACATAATTAGTAATCACACATGCAGTGGTTTGGGGATGTCTTGCATAGGGTCATGGAAGGACTCTGCTTCATGATGTGTAGATGCATATTTGACATGAGGACATCCTTCACTCCTCTTCAGGAAGGATGTCATGTGGCCAGAGAACAAAGGAGGATGTGTGGGGCTACATGAATGGTACCCCAAGTGGTAGTGAAATGAAGATGTATTCCAAAGATCACAAAATGACCATAATGTACCAGTAACCAGACAACAGTACACTGGGCCTGATACGAACATTATACCTGTGTAGGCATTGAATATGAATGCCATGCAATGTCACAATAGCAACACCACAGATGTCTGACTGTAACACTGTCACTGTGCACTTTATGGAGTATGATAGCATCAATGTATGCTGAGGAGAACACAATGCAAGCAGTGTAGGGCATGGGTGTAGAGTCACATTTATGTGTGCAATTGTCTCATAAGTTATAGTTGTATGTATAGACACACAAGTAGCTTGTTGCCAGATTAGAGCACTTATTTATGTAGTTAAAGTAGATTGCAAACACAGAAGTTAATGTTACTGTCACAGCACAGGTTTGCCTTGAATACTGTCAGAGTGCATGTTACACAGGATGACATAATGATTGTATCCTACAACCAGATGTTTTGAAGAGTGTTGGAAATAGTTGTGGACTTACATATCATTCTAAAATTCACATATTCTAAAACTATCTATTTACAGAGCACAGTACTTAATGTAAGCACCAGATCACAATTCTAGCTTTTATAGAGCTGTAGTAACATGCCCCCTGGGAACTGTTGACATACGTTAATAGTTTCATATGAGAATACTTTAGAGCTGATGACATCAGCAGGGTCTCTTAAGAGGAAGATGGTAATAGCAGTGTCCCACATGCTGGTGTAAAATGTTTTCTCTAATGTCACACAAGTGCATAAATGCACACACCAGAGAACAGAAACCCTACCAATCTAAGTAACACAGGCTAGAGCCTTCTGTATTTAACATAAGTGCCACAGCACAAATCTAACTTGCACTGTGTTAGACAACACTTTGTAAGTGATGATATCAGCAGTGTCTGATGACAGGGAGATGGTAATATCAGTATCCCACATGATGATGTAAAATGCTTTCTCTAATGTCAAGCAAGTGCACAAACACACGCCAGCTGACTGCAGTGTGAACAGAACCCCTACCTATCAAAGAACACAGACTGGAGAACTCAGTACTAAATGGAAGCACCACAGCACAAGTCTGACTTTTATAAGGCTGCAGGACAATTTGTAGCAGGTGACATCATTATCGGGTGCTGATAGAAGATGTTGGGAGGCCTGAATGAAATAGATGTGTAGACATGTACAACTGTCAAAATATCGATATTTCATGAGATTACAGTGATAACTGCAGGATACACAATTATGCTCTTCTGACTAGACTGACGCACAAATTGACTACAGTGAGATTAAAACCTCTTTCCTAGGTACAAAGATTAGAGAACTCAGTACTTAGCACAAGCACCACATCACAAGTCTGACTTTTACAAGGCTGCAGAGCAGTTTATAGTGGATGACATCATCATTGGATGTTTGAGAGGATATGTTGAGAGCTTTGTCTGAAATGGACACCTAGCCATGTGCAACTCTCAGTATATTAAAGATCTCATGCTACCACATTTTTAAGTGTTTGAATGTAGTGTTTGCTGTTGTAATTCCAATGTGCAGGAGTACTTTAAAAATACAGGTTTGCAAACTATTTGCAAACAGCTCTCCACATACTGGAAAATCTGAATGTGTATTGTCATTATAAAGATGTGCATGGCATATAAGAAACCATTTGATATTTAGTTTTGTAATGTGGTTGATATATTTATGAACAAGTACTGAAATACCAAGTTTGAAGTGCATGGGTGGAGGTAACAGATTGATGAATTGTAAATATGTGTTCTTTCCTTAAAAAGTGCCTTCCCTTTGCTTGTGTTTTTTTCATGTACTTTCATGGGATGAAGACTAACTAGTCAGTAAACATAAGTAATACATGCCATTGTGCACTTTCCATAATGCACCATTGAGCAGCAGGTCTGCACAATTGAAGGCAAAGTGTTTGCTCATGTGAGATACATATTTCTACTGTTTTCCCTGTTTGTGCATAGTTAAGTGGAAAGCAAATGCAAGTCTTATTTCTAAAAGTATGAGTGTTCTGAATATTGAGTGTATGAAACACACCTGCTGCTTAGCTGACTCTGTGGCAGCAGGTGTAAATGCACTGACACATTTCTTTTGCAGACCAGATGATACAGTGTTAGAATCCAGGTGTATGTAATAGTTTTAAATAAACATTTATAATGCAATGAACTAATTCTGTATACTACATTCACTGTGTATTACCTTAGTTAGCATATTTAACTGCACCAAGGAAGAGTTGCTGACTGTCACATGGCATTAGTACATGATGCCAAACTCTGTACAAAGAGGTCAAAAAGGGAAGGGCTCCATTGCTTTTTTACTTATGTGTGCTGTGTGTGATTGTAGTTTTTGACCAGATTAAAGGTGTTAAAATGGGGTAGATGGGAAAGTGGTGAAATTGGGGGACAAGCAGGGGGAAAAACAAAGGGAAAGTAATATAGGAATGTGCAGGTGGGAGGTCAAACAGAACCACAGCTATCCACTTCGTCAACAGTGAAAAATGAATATGTATAGAATATTGGCTGAATTTGGATTGTCACAGCAACAAAGAGGGGTGACAACAATGCAATCATGTTTTATAGCCAACTGGACCAAATCAAGTGCGTCACGAAGACATGTGTGTGAAGAGGATAGCTATTTATGGGATGATATACATTTTTTTGTGGGACAGGTGCCCATTTTTTTATTTTTACTTCAGTAAGAGAGAAATGTCGGGTAAGGGATGTAGGTATTTCTGGCTTATGTAAGTAGGGTAGGTGAGGAAGCAGATGCAAATAAACAGGCAAATAAGACAATATACAGGAATGGTGAGGGACAACACAGGTTGACGGACACCATGATTGGGGTTTGGGAGGGGGCAACAGATGCCCATGCATGTCAAACATGTGGACACTGAGAATATAATCCTTACCTGCAGGATGGGTTTGTACTAAGCCACACAGCATGCAAATACTGGCATTTAAAAAAAGAAAATAAATCTGTAAAATACACAAGACTAAAAATATGTGTTAGCACACATGAAAGATTTTCACAAAAGTCTGGATTTGAACTCTCATACCAATGAACCTTCAAAACACAGTAATGGTGTCTTTTCCCTCTTTGCCACAGAAACAACTTTTCAGCAGAGAATGAAAATCATTGTGCATACAAGCAAGTCCAAAATCATTCACAGTTTTAACAAGATATATGGCACTTGTACACTTCTGAGTTGTTTGTACATATGCTAACTTCAGATGTAGTGCAATGAGGAATCACATAACTATTTATGACTATTGTTTGCAGCAATGCAGCTCTGTCTTATCTTTGTTTGGTGGTCATTCTTGTATTATCTGAGCAGTGATCACAGACATGCAGTCTGTAAGGAATTTTGTATCATTGCCCTTCAAATGTATGAGAATATTAAATGACAATAATATACAGTTTTCAACAAAGGCAGGGGGTGTTTGGATATTAGTGAACAGAAATTGAGAAATGTGAGATGCTCACTTCCATTTAAAACCTTAATACAATTATTTCTACACTTTGTAAGTATAACCTGACAGAGATAACCACTGGAGGAAAGGGAGTTTGAACTGCTGTTGTGTTTTCTTTCTTCCTCCCACTAACCGTTCACAGTTGTAATCCATTCGCAACAAACACTAAGGTCGTGCCTACACTATATTTACATCTACTACACAAAGCCACACATTTGGGATTCAGCAATTTTAATGAGTTCACACCTCATTTGCAACTTCACTGTGCTCAGAGGCATGATTCTACAGCACCATAACAAGGTAACCATGAAGCAAGGGAACTTAAAGGTGAGAGGACTTGTGTATTTGTAAAACACAGAGGATTGGCATTCCTTTAGATTTATCTGCACAGAAGGCTTCTGATGTTACTAAAGTATGCTTGTACTTCTCAGGTACATACTAGATGTGTTCATATGTTATGAAGAGAACAGTTATTTATATACATTAGGGAATTAGACTGTTATCTGTATGCACTTCTTATACTTTACTCTTGACATAGGCATTTTTGACATGCATTGACTTTCACAGATGCACAGCCTTATTAACTGTCATTACAAGTGTTATTGTTAAAACTGGTTACCTTGCAGTCTTTTCAGTCTTATTCCATTGCAATGTTAAGTACTATATTGTCAATTACACAGGGAAGTAATGTTTCTAAGATGGCCCATAGACACCATGAGGGGAGTGCAGAGCACAGTGAGAGGCACCTAGCAATCATATACAATTTACATTTGGGCTGTACATGTGGACACATTTTCTAAAAATTGTCTGGGAAGCATTCATAACAGGTGAATTATGTGTTATTGCTTGGATTCTACAAACTGTCATTTTCCTGTTCTTTGGGGGTGGGGGAGCCAAGTACTATTTGTGTGCTTCTACACCACCAGTTGGGTTTCAAAAGTTTTGCTCTTGCAATTGCGTAGTCATCCTGGTATTTCTATGTGGGTATGGGGACAATTGTTTGTATTCAGTGGCATGTTATAACATAGCATTCAGGAACTGATGTAGAGTCCTGGATTCTGATGCCTGTGATATCCCCAGAATATGCCCTGTTGGCCTCTGAAAGGTTCCTGTAGCTAAAACTCTAAGTGTTACAAAGTCTCCACAGGTATTGGTTCCCCTTGCTCTAAGTTGTGGATGACAGAGGTCGCAGAGCTCCTCTTATGTGTCTATCCACCCTGTAGCACTCTACAATTTCCACATCATGCAGACTGTGGTAAATTGACAGGGGCCTAAATACCCTTTTCCTTCTTGGCCTTGGTCTGTTAGCAGCAGCAGCAGCAGCATAGACATAGACCTGCTGCACATACACATGAATAAGAGCAATAGCAGCCTCTAACATTTATTCCATGTACCCTAGTTTCCATAGCTGTATTCCAATAGGCTTTGAAATTTGTAGGAAACCAGCACTGATTCTGCACAGTTGCCTCATAGCTTGTTGAATAGCTTCTCCATCTTGGATTGGTTGATTAGCATACAGTTCAGCTACTTATGCTGTAATTAGCATGCTTTAATGTTTATTGTGTTTGCGTCGCTCTACACACTGTTTACTGAATGCAAAATGGTGTGCTTTTATGTGCGCATCATGCCATGATACGCACACAGTTTTAGTAGCCTGTGTAGGGTTTATTGAATCTGCACAACAGTGTTAAAGTGGATAAATAAAAAAGTTGTGAGACCAGTAGTAAAACCGTATAAATATAACAAATTTTAGAGTATGATAAAAAAGAGTAAAAGAGAAAATGAGCGTATAAATGAAGAAATAAAGTTACCAAGAAAAAAAACATTTGTGGAAAATAAAAACTGATGATATTGAAAAAGAAAGAAAAGTATGATATAAGAATGCAATGATAAAAATTACAATGTAAAACCATGGTAAAATCTAACAGATGAAAAAATTAAAGCTATACAATTAGAAGCAAATGGTGTAATCACAATGTAGCATGTTATGATTTTTTTTGAGGAGAGTGTAAAATGAAATATGCCATATAAAAAGAAAAGGGATAGAATATGTTTACATTGTCAAGAAGAAGAAACTACTGAACTTGTGTTTTTGAAATGCAGACAAGTAAAAAAGTTATGGTGAAAACTATGTAAAGACGTTTTTTGAAGATATAAAGGAATGATTTAACATGGATATTATAAGAATGGAATTAAAGAATATGTTAAATGTTATTTTATGTCATACGGGTTATATGGAATAAATTAATAAATTAAATTATGTTTAATGGTAAATGGACTTTAGCAACATTATTAAGTAAAATCATATGGTGGTTATGGAAAAAGGAGTGGGGGGTCTAATAGGGATGAAAATTAAGTATGATTGTAAGGAAATGATACATGTGTTTTATATATATATATATATATATATATATATATATATATATATATATATATATATATATATATATATATATATATATATATATATATACATATTTGTGCATTTATGTATTTGTACATTTGTAAATATGTTGTAAATAACAGTTCTTTTTTGTGTACAAATACATCCACCTGAGTTGCCATCAACACAGGGAGATGGGGCCACAGTTTAACATCTCATCCAAAGGACGACATGTCAGCATTCCTTCTACCTGGTGTGAGAATATAACACACAGCCTTCTGCACCCAAGGCAAGTAAGCTACCTGTCTGCAGGGGGTAGTTTGTTAGAGAGGTGAGAGAGAAGTTGACCACTGAATCTGTCTCATCACCTAGCTTTACTGATACGCTATAAAAGGTTTAGATCTCATATTTTGATTTGTGGGACTGCTTGATTTCTGAAATTACAAGATATCCTGGACTACTGGGTCCTGATTGCTTGGAAGGCCAGGTAGGGCATATATCTTCTCTGAGGAAACTATAAGACACAGAAAATAGGCACATAGTCAATGAAGCTTGCTTCTAAAATTGATGCTCCACCAGACTGATCTGCCTTAATCGTTTCCTTGTGCAAACTGGTTGTGTCAGACTGTAGTTTTCAGGATATCTGATTTATTTTGTCTTTCTGAAAATGAACAAATTATGACCACTTGCACAACATGCCAGGAAAAGAGATTGCACAGATTATTCTGGTATAAAATGATTATATGTGGGTGGTCACATGTTAGTAATATTATCTGCATCCTTATAGCTTCCTGTTTGTGAAATGGAAGAGTTTATGAGTGTTGTTGTTTCCTGTCAATTGCACAAACAGTTAATCATGTGACCCATGAGTGAAGAGGCACTATTATTGGAACTCCTGACAGTACACATCTTAAATCTGTCAATTCAGCAGCAGATGTAACTGGTTTTAAAGGTGAGAAAACAGCAATGCTAGTCTAGTGTGTGTGTGTGTGTGTGTGTGTGTGTGTGTGTGTGTGTGCACGAGTGCATGTTTGTGTGTGTGTGTGTGTGTGTGTGTGTGTGTGTGTGTGTGTGTGTGTGTGTGTGTGTGTGTGTGTGTGTGTGTGTGTGTGTGTGTATGTGTGTGTACGGGTATGTGCGTCATTGCCCATACCACATGCAATGTTACTCAATTTGCTGTAAATGCTTCTCTTATGGGCTTTTCATTGTCACCGAATCAGTCAAAAGTGCTTCTCTTATTGGTCTTTCTCACTCTTCCTCATGACTAAAAGACCATGTTCCCTGGATAAGGCTGTACACAAATGAAAGTGAGGCAAAATCATGAATTTGGACATGCTACACTTAAATCCCAATCCCTCAGAGCCACACGCTCCAGGGATCTAAACCTTGTCATCACAATAAACAAAACATGCTGGAGGGTATGTTCCTGACCCAGAGACTCCCCGGACTCTGGAATAGACTGCCCATACATGTCAAGCAGAGTGCCTCTTTGGCCCTCTTCAAAAGGAACCTTGATGATTGGATGGGAGAAAGGAAATTCACCCCAGGGATCATGTCAGTCACCCTGCTAGACAGGGTCCAGGGAAGTAAATAGTGTGGGAAGAAATAGCCAGGGAATTGTTATGGCTGTGCTTGTATAGGCCCTAGGGCCGATAGCCTAGTAGCAACCTATGAACCTATGAATTTGTTCAGGTTGTGAAATGGTTACTCAGAAGTTGTGAAACAGGAAAGGGGAACATATCAAAGGGACTTTTGTCAACCTTAACCTACTGGAGTATTGGCAGTGGTCATTTTGGAGAGTAGGATTGCAGCTTCTTTATGAAGAGCATATAGCAGATTGAATTAGTGGAAATAAAATGCTTCTAGTATTTTCTCTTATGGCATTTAGTTTGGTTAATAAATAACAGATCAGAATAAATCAAATAGTGTCCTGTAATGGAATAATGCAATGAAGCAGCAAAAGAGAGATGGTATGCATTTTGAATATAATGCTTACCCCAAATACGGAGGGTACAGACACAAATCTTTACCTGTATGCAGTCTGTAATCTATATAGCTCTGTAATGTGAGGCAGTGCTATTGTGAGCTAATAGGGATAATGAAAGAGATGAAGTGCTTATCATGTAGCAAGTGTTTGAAGAAACCACAGAAAACAATTCGAGGGTAGAAGAAAAGGCATTATAAATTAAAAGTACACAAATATATTCAAGGAAGCCAGTGAAGTACCAAGGATGGTAAGGCTGGTAAATAATTATTTGGGAGGCAGGATGGAAAATTGAATCATTTTCTGGGCACTTGCTAAAAACAAGATGCTGATGAATGACATGTCATTGGGTTTAGTACTAGAACCAGTATTATTTAAAATGTTTGTGTCAGACACAAAAGAAAGAGTAGACAACAAACTGAATCCTCTCACAGATTATAGCAAAACAAGGACATTAGTACTGGACAACAAAAACACTAAAGGGTAGATATGAGAAAACTCAGGACATGAAAGCATCTTACAGTCAATGCTACAAGGAACAAAAGTCACTCAGGGTGGACCAACCACAATGAGAAGTGTAGGTTGAATGATATTATATTGGGAAAACCAGAATCTGAACTGCACGTTGTGGAGTGATTATCACTCTAGGCATTGCTCACCCAGAAAAATATGAAGGGGCAGTGGCTAATGTTAGCATTGTACATGAATGATAGGGAATATTAGCACAGTATTGTACAAATTTATACAGCTATGCATATATAAATAAATAAATAAACAAAACAAAAAAGAAACAGGAAGTAGTCATTGCATAGACAGGAATAGTGACACAATATATATATATATATATATATATATATATATATATATATATATATATATATATATATATATCAAAAATGTAAATACAAGGTAAACAAGAATTGTATTCTCTATTTTAATTACAGCTGATGAAGAAATAGAAAATAATTGCCAGCAACAAGAAAGAGTAGAAAGGAGTTGAATATTCTGGTGATGTCCAAGAGAATTCTGTCTTACTAGTTCATGCATAAGAAGCACATAAAAGGATTTGAAATCATTATATTAGCGTAAAAAATGGAAATATGTGCATGTATAACTGTTGCACTCTTTTTACAACTGTTTTCTGTACTGATAATAAAAATATATTTTTTAGCTTTGCAAATGAAAGAAATGCAAACTGAAACAATTTCAGTTCAAGCTAATGTGACTGCTTTTAATCTGATTACTTCTAATAATTACAAAGGGTATTTTTAGTATTGTATTTAATGTATTGTATGTACAGGATCTATGGGGTATGCACTCCTCTTCAAGTAGTCATAAGTCCTTACTATATGAATTAATCTGAGTAAGGAACAACGACTACTGATATTCTTCCTAAGTACAAAAGCACTTCCCAGATGACTACTCTAATTGTATGACTAAGCACTTCCTGTACAAAAGTTGTACTTCAGTAAAGATTCTATTGCAATATTTCAATAGTGTATGATTTGGCATCAGTCCTGCAGGCACTCTGGTATATGGCAGCCTGGCAAGCCTGACCATAAAGGGGCTTCGGAGATGGGTAGTGGAGAAGAGAAGTCAGCAAGTCCAAGCCTCTCTTTAGTGTGTGGAAGACATGCTCTCCCAATTGGTGCCTTATTCTTTGCTTGTTCTAAACTTTCAATAACTATGTTGATCAACACACCAAAATATATAAGCATGCTTATCTTTATGTTTCTGATGCTAACCTCCATTCATGGATTAATTTTGTTCATATCAGTGTACATGATGTACATGCATTGCCTGATTCAGAATTTTCACTTTCCCTATCTTAATTTAATTGTTCGATCACATTGTTAATCACATTATTTTGAGAATGTAGGGGGATGTTAATAAAGTCTACACAGACTTATTTGCCTTGTAGGCATAGTGGCATGGTGCTTACATGGAAGGAAGCAGATGTGCGATCCAGTAAAGGGACCTGAGGGGAGTGCACAAGCATGCAAACATGGAAGTATCCATGGCATGCAAATCACCTCACAAGCAAGTGAAATGCATTCAAATGAGGCAGGTAGAGCAATCCAGCACAGCAGATAGGCAGACATGCAGACCCCGTGTTGGTGTCTATAATGTACACAGAAAAATTCAGTGCACAGGATGGAAAAATGACACCAGGTGCTAAAAGTGTAATTACAGTGGCAGAAATAGTATAGAGGATACAGATTTGTGCAAAAGTAACCACTGTGTGTCCAAAATCATATGGAAAATAATGTAAAATAACTTTTTTTTAATGCCCTGGGTATGTTTGCATGGAGTGCCACAGTGCGCAAACATGCCGTTATGGAAAAAAAAAATTGTAAAAAACAGAATTTGTGAGTATATAACACTAATGCATTACAGGACCCTGTGTGATGTATGTACAATGTAGGACTGCTGTGGTTGCTAATGAGGCAAGATCTGAAACTGTATAGTTGCCAAGTACTGTGCACAGATCTGTATGCAAATGAACTGGTGTTACTGAATGGCACACATGGGTATCTGTGTCCACAGATCCCATCCGTGTAGGCACAGAACTATATTGGTTTCCACAGAGGAGGTAGCTAACATCAAAAGAGGGTGTGTCCACAAACTTTTAGGCTCATTGGAGCTCAGCGGTGCTTGTTTGTGCGGTGTGCCACC
>NC_056737.1:141105641-141120641 GCF_019279795.1 Protopterus annectens | reverse complement strand
GAGCACCCCTGTTAATTTGCCTGTGTGGGACCTCACCAGCTCTCTGGCTATGGCCAGTGTCTACACTCACTGATGCCATAGTTCTCACACTGTCCCGTACTATGTTGCCACCCTCTGACTGTCCAATATCTGTGGCCACTGGTGACTGGGTATGTGTGGGCATACTGACTGTGTGTGTGGGGACAATGGGGACAGAAGAGGGATGTCAACCTCTGGGACAGATTCAACCACCAACAACCCCACCTTTGCCTATCTATGACCACCATCATCATCACAGTCTGATGAGACACTGACATCAGATTGTGAGGGAGACAGACTCCAACACCCTGTTCACCTGTAAGAAGCAAGACAAAAGCAGTACATTACCCATAAGTCTCACTAGTTTTTTATGTAAAGCCATGGAAAGAATTATCATGGAGATGATCAATAGAGCTATAGCAAACTTCCAGACATTGGACCCAACCCAGTTTGGTTTCATAAAGGGCAGATCATGTCTACTCAACCTGGTGGACTTCTTTGAGAAGGTCACCAAAGCAATGGATGAGGGCAAAATCATTCACACTGCCTACATTGATCTGGCCAAGGCATTTGACACAATATCCCACTTAGGCATTGTTGACAAACTCAGGAGGTTAGGTATAAACCGTATGTCACCCAGTGGATAGCCAACTGGCTCACAAGACCCAGAAAGTCAGAACTGGTCCACCTCTACAAAGATGCCACTCACAAGTGGAGTCCCTCAGGGATCAGTCCTTGGACCACTCCTTTTTGGCATTTACCTCTCAGAAGTCAAGGCCAATGTCAGTGGTCTCTGGCTGACTAAATTTGCAGATGATTGCAAATTAGGTGCTGTTATTGAATCTCACACTGACACAAATGCTCTCCGGGAGGGGTTGACACAGACAAACAACTGGTGTCAGAGTCATGGACTAAAGCTAAATGCCAAGACATGCATAAGAGTATCCTTTGGGAAGTCATCCATCCCTGGTAATTATCATACTGACAACACACCCCTTAGAGTTGACCCAGTAGTCAGGGAGTTAGGGAGACACATAGATAGTAATCTAGCCTTTGATCATCACATGTCTACAGTGGTGAGGAAATCATTCTATGTTGTGCAACTTATAAACAAAGGTAAGGCATCTAAGTACAAGGAAGTCATTGTTCCACTGTATTCACCATTCATCAGGCCTATTATTGAGTACAATGCCCCCTTTGGTATGTACCTAACCAGGAATATCCAACAACTGGAATGTCCACAGAGGTTCCTCACTAAAAGAATACATGGATAAGTAATATGTCATTTGCAGACCACCTAAAGGCCCTATCCCTATATTTTGTCTCCCACAGGCTTTTGAGGGAAGATCTATGCCTTGCATACAGGGCATTGTCAGACTCCCCCTCTGATCCACAAAACAAACAGTACCAGAATTTCCCATTCTAAAGACTTAAACCTTGTATGTGATATAAATAGGACCTGCTGGAGAGATAGGTATGTATCACAGAGACTACCCAGTCTATGGAACAGGGTCTCCATCCATGTGAAGCAGAGTTATTCCCTAATCCAATTCAAGTGCAACTTAAGACAATTGGATGGGAAACGGAAATTCATCCCTGGATTGGCACCTATGTCTCTGATGCAGACAGTTAACCTGTAAATGGTTCATCTCCCAGGCCCATGGTTACACTTATCAAGGGTATCAGAACATGTCTGGGATTTGGGATGCATGGCTAGGCTTAAAAAGACCCTTGTGGTCATTAGCCTAATAAATACCTATGCACCTATGAACCACCTGTACTATTATGTATGGTAATCCACACAGACTCATACAGATGAGGATCCACAACTGCATTACATGTCCCACATCTTCTGAGGTCTGATCCCATGCACAGCACACACACTCACAACAACATACACAGACAACCCAGGCCCTGTATAACATACACGTCACCTACATCCAGGTAATGTTGCCAGTACAATACACCTGTGAGATATGCAATATGACAGTGTATGTGACAGAACTACACATAAAACCCAGTACACCTATCTTGACAATGATATGCCAGTTGTAGTAGCACTGCCTCAGGTATGTACTTTCTCCCTTTTGTGTTTGAATGGGCATCTTGGAGGAATTGCTTCATGTATAGCAGGCTCCGTAGTTGCTCATAACTATAAGTGCATACATGTTAATGTTTGTACAACTACACAACTGCCATTCCCTAAGCTATGCACTGTAGTTAACTGCTATAAAATGGAACATGCAACTATTCTACTCTGGCTCAGCACAACAGTTGCACATAAGGAAAAATGGCAACCCTTAACATTCATAGGGTATATATGATCTGTAAAACAACAGTATCACACTTACTAGGTACAGGACCATGAACTCTGGCTACAAGTGATGGACCTATGAAAAGGTGAGGGAGAGGTATTGTCAGCAACCAAAATGTTGCGGTGTTACAAGGTAATATGTGAGTATATCCACAGGTACAGTAGATAATGTGATACTGGCTATATTGCTGACATTCTGAGTACGTGTGCACAACTGTGGGTAAAATCCAACTTCCCCAATGCAGATAGACCTGACAGTCTTGTACTGTTCTGTAGAGCTTGCCACAATGACTGCTAATGTATTATACTGGTAAACACAGTAAGCTTACCTGGACTCTCCTCTAATGTGGACACTGTGGCACCCACATCCAGGATGTATGGCATGATGATTGACTGGGAGCTGTTGGGTGATCCTAGGTTTGCCAGGAATTCCTCTGTAGCTGAGAGTGGTTGTTCTGTTGCAGACCCTCCGATGGTGGCAGCACGATCCCTGGCAAATGCAGCTGCCCTTTGATGTTCAGCATTGAACATATCTGTGGCCCATTGTCAGACCTGCTCATAGGTCCTGTCTTGTTGGCCAGTCTGATTAACAGCCCTCACAAGGCTGGCCCACAATGCTGCCCACTGTTTATGATTGTGGTAACCCCTTGACAGCAGGATGTGATGGTTGAGTCTGAGGGCATCCTGTATAGTGTTATTCTCTGCAGATGAAAATGGAAGCTGTCGCCATTTGTACATCACTACTGCAAGACAGCGGGAGGAGATCACATTACAGGACCAAATATGTGGATGTCCACTATGTACAGACCCTACACACCCATAATAGCCTGGACTATTCACTGCTTCCTCACACGTCATACCCCACAGTTTGGCAACACACTACATGTGTGGCTATCACCAAGTTAGTAGCAATACTGGGTAATGTCCCTGTGCGCTGTGACAGATTCTGCTGTATGTCTCTACACCCATCACAGCAGTGTACTGTGGTGTGTCCCCTGTGGGCAAATCACCATTAATATGCAATACGGTCACTGTCGGAAAAATAGCAGTGTGATATTCCAACAACTATATAGGGACAGTCCAGCAGCACCAGTGTGCCCCAATGACAGACAGCAATGCAAACCTTATGTAGTATATGTTCCCTGTAGGAATCATACCTCTCAACTATGCAGATATTTGCAGAATGTCACCATGTTTGCCTCATAGATGTGGTCCCTCTTGCACAAACTTGTGGATGTATGACAAATGGTTGTCCACTGATTGATGGCTGCTGTCAGAAAATTGACACAGAATCTAATTGTCACCTGGCAGACTCCTCAGACAACAGTTATGCTACAGTAATACCTGTTCTCTATTCACATTCTTACTTTGTATGGCCAATATGCATACTCTGTCACCAAATTTGGGCCTTTGTTCCCCCATTAAATATGGCTTTGTCCTGATGTCTTACTGTAGGAGGTTGAGAGGTATGTTAGGCATAGCTCTCATCCAGACAGGGATGAATATCCATGAAACAGGGACTTAGCCAGAGTACATCAGGGATATTTAGGGACACTTTTGCAATATTAGTACTATTTATATGTGACACTGACAGAATGGGAGGAGGTGAATTACAGTACATCGTTTGATGTTACAGGAGTGTACACCCTTACTTAGTGTCGCTATGTCTTACATGTAGTCCACTATCTTTACTACCACAGCCAACCATTGTAGGAGGGATGGACAGGGACAGAGCAGAGATGTGATTCAAAGCAGGGACAATTGAGAGGCATTCCTGTAGGTGTTGGACAGCAGAGTATCACTGGCATGTCATTATCATAGATCTAATACAAGCCTACAGTTTTAATTCCTATTCCCCATACCTCCATCCTCCCATCTGTATCCCATTTTATGGGGAAATGTAGTGCATACTTGGTAGAGTGATGTACTCCCTTTTTTTGAAGCATTCCTCTGCAAATGCTATGCACATACGCTGTGTAAGTAAAACCACATACAGACCTGTTCCCCATAAGCAGTTGCTTGCCTTTTATAGGTAAAGATCATTAGCAGGTTATTGCCTCTGCACCACTCTGTGGCTCAGAATTGCTAATTGCATCAAATACAGCTGAATTGCACTATTATTAGCCAATGACATGGCACCACAGTGCATTATATAAGGCCTTTATGTAGGCCTTGGCCCCATTCTTAGTTTATCAGATGGACATTACTGAGGTGTGGAGACTACAGCATCACAGAGTGTAAGTACAAATACTGTCCACTGTAGAGATATATGAAGTATGTCCACAGTTTTGCCTCATATGTTTGGTCAGTGTCCCATGACACTGTGGTCATCTGGCAGTTCACTGGCAAACATTGTGGGTTGAGGTCAGAAAAGGGAGAGAGACATGTGAGCATCACACTTCATACCCATCAGAATATGCATGCTAATGCAGTAGCTGCTATTCTATCAACTTACTATCTTTGTAGGGGCAAACTGTGAAACATGTACCTACCTCTGGGCCTTTACCCTCCCTTTATGTATGGTTGTGTCCAGATCCCTTGTTATAGGGGGTTGGGAGGTATGGTTGGCCTGTAGCAGCTACCTTAACAAACAGTTGTGTATGCTGTAGGCTGCAGCTGCTGCTGGACACATAGGGGGAGTGTGAACACTTTGGAGGCCTACCAGCTGTACGTATAACTGTGGCAGCTGTGGCAGCCCTGTCATTACAGCAGAGCCAGGGTAAAGGTACCTGTTACAGTCCACTTGAGGCATGTGCTTAAGGTACATCTATTATTCAACAGTGCCAATAGCAGAGTAGTAGTCTAGATATAGTTAGGCTATATGAATATGTGCAGTGTGCCCCTACCTGCAGGCCTTGCAAAACTGGGTAGCTGATAATTCAGTAGCAGTAACCTATGGAGATTACAGTTGCATGACTCAGTCATTACTTGCTACATTCACAACAATGTAATTGAAGTGCAACACACTGGATTCGAACCCAGAACTATGTGTGGCAAAATGTTCTGTATGCAAAGCATTTAACAGACTGAACTACTGAGTCAGTGCAGGAGAACATGTATTTGCCAGATATATGTGCTAACATGCAAGGTGTGACACACGTCTGCATCCATCAGTATGTGCATGACTTTCAAAGGCAGTTGTTCTGCAGCAGGGTCCCATTTGAACATATATACTGTGCAATGATGCCTTAGCAAGTGTGTTTGAAGATGTTGCAGGTAAAAGGAAACATTTACCCGCTATCCCAGGCCTCACTTACTGCCATTATTATTTATTTGGCTGTCTACTTCTGTATTTTTGCATTAGAGTCCCAGGTACACTCCCATTTGTCACATTAGGTTTGATTTCCAGTCTGTCAGTGGCAATCAGTATGTATTGCTGGAAACACCTGTTTTATTTAAGATCTGTGTGGCCTAGTGGGTTAGTGCAGTAGGCTGTAGTTCATAGGGGCCTGGGTCCGAAACATGGTTGGAGTGATAATTTTATATATGTGCCTAACACTGTGGGGAAAACATAGGATCATTAAGGCACATTAAAGCTTATTTAAGCAGGTTTGTGTGGTGCTGTGTGATGTGTCACTTTGCAGAGCATTACTTAGCTCTGTACAAACCCTTACTAAAGAATTAAAAAGAAAAGAAAAAGGGGGTGATAGGACAGTGGTAAACTGGGGGCAAGCAGGGGGAAAACATAGTTAAAGGCAGGTAGGGATGTGTAGGATGGGTGTAGTGAAGAACCATAGTTTTCCATTTCCTGTACAGCAACAGCTGTGTAGTTTGACAGATGTTTGTGGATGAATTTGGACTCTCAACCCCCAGCGAGAGGGGTGAGGACAACATAAATGTGTTGACAAGCCAATTGGACCAAATTGGTTGTGTCCAATGGAGAGCTATATATGGGGTGATATTTTTTTTTTGTGGGACAGGTGCCCATTTTTTTTTTATAAGGAGCGAGAGGAATGTTAGGGAAGGGATATAGATATTTGTGGAGAGGTAAGCTGGGTAGGAAGGGATGTAATTGCAGACAGACAAGGCAGCAGACAGAGTGGTATTTGATACATGAGGGGAGTAAACACCTTGTATGGGGAGGGTGTTGTGGAATCTGAAGTGCATGTACCTCCAGATGGCAGCAGCATGACTGAGGTCTCCACCCATGGGCAGTTGACACTGCTCCTTCACTGCCCCAAAGGTGGCTGTGCTGGAGGCTGGGCACCAGGGCCAGTTGGACTCACCAGGTTGTCCAGTCTGCCCTCAATCCCATGCAGGCGGTGTTCATAGCTGCTATGAGCAATCCTGTGCACCATGGCCAGTAGTCAATCCTGGGTGACTACTGCCCCCCCACTACCACTGCCAAGGGGGGACAGTCAATGTCCCCTGAGGTGGTTCCACCCAAAGGTGGTGCAGGCCACAGGAGGGGGCACCACTAGCTTGGATCTCAGATGTGTTGGGACCTGATGCCACAGCCGAGTGAGGTAGGGTAGGTGGATCAGCAGAAACCAGCCTACCTTGATGGAGGTAAAGCAATACATTTAGGTTAGTTATGAACAAAACCATTGTTATAATAAAAGCATGCCATAACATTGGAAATAACCCTATCACATTTTAATGCATATAATGTGAAACACAACAATAAATAACAGAACAGTCAGTATATTAACAGCATGTCAGTAACAGTTACAGCATACAGCCAACAGAATAGGTAATTCAACACGATATGTTAATATGCAGCTATTGTAATACATAGCAATAATGAAACACATGCCCCAAAATAAAGTTTATGGAACAACATATGTTAATAGTAAACCATAACCAATGATTGCCAATAATAAATATTTGAAGATAAGGGGTGAGGAGAGAGAGAGAGAGACATACAATCTATTAATACCATTATAGGCTATATAGTTGACAATAGTACTGCTATCTACTCTACAGATCTGTCATTTATTTATGTGCAAACATGCCCTATAGCTGCTGTAGCATGTACATACCTCTCAAGATATTTGCATGGGACAGTATGGGCCAAGCAGTAATACCTGTAGGTACACAACTACACAGAACACTTGCACATCATGTGTACCTATATAACTACCAAGGTGCACTGTGGGTTGATGTAATGTTACTTTGCTATTTACATAATCATGTTGATGATACATCTGTGACAGAGGGATTACGCAACATTAATTACATTCTGTGACAGCGTGACACTTGATAGACATTTATGTATATAGTACAGAGAGTAAACAACTATCATGCCTTGCTTGGCAGGCATGGAGATAGAACCCAATAGCAGTGACTGCAGAGGACATCTGCATCAAATGTATTGACTGACTGCAGCAATCTTTAACACACACTCCAGGCATTCAGCCATACCAATGTTTACACATTTTATTTATTTTATTTTCTTTTATTATTCTTACACTTACTTCCTTTATTTTATACTGTATTTTTCACATTCCTGGTAATGATTGTAACAGTCTGTGACATGTAAACATACAATAATCTACACATAATATGGGATACTTCACCCATTTACCAGTAGTTCCTGTGGAGAGAATATCTGTAAACATTGTGTGATTGATATTGTAATATTTAGATCTACACAGCACTGGATTTGAACCCTGGTCTGTGTGTGGCAAAATTGTACTTCATACACATCATTGAGCAAACTGATCTACTGAGTACTGACTCACTGATATTTGCCTAGAGCTCACCTGGTACCAAAATATGACCTGCTAATAGTGGTACAGTTTTATACATGAGTGCAGTGACAGTTGAACACACATGCATGACATTCAAGCATGACAGAGATACTAGGTAAAGTATACAATACTGCATAGAATTCAGGTGTACACAATACATTGTTTGTGTGTTGAAATATATGTAAAGTCAACAAACAATATCCAGTTATGGGTTATTATTTGCAGTCTACAACTAGTGCACTATTATACCTGACTGCAGCACCGTACCTCACAGCCTGAATGCTTGTAGCTGATGTGCAATGGTGAAAACAAGACAATCCTGATGCACACAATTTACCTTGGTGTTATTGCTATTGGTCCATGTGTCATTGCAGACCAAGTATCATAAGTCATTTCTTACGAAACAACTCTGAACTTACATTTATTGCACAGCAGACTTTATTAGATATACTTTATGCAGGTACTGATATTATTTCATGTTTTTATTGCAAAACAGTTGTAATAATTGATTTCTTGCAAAATAGCCCTACTTCAGCAGTCATTGCATAACAGATTTTATTATAAAAACCTTCAATCAGTTACTGGTATAATTTCATGTTTTTATTGTCTAACAGTTGTCATTATGCAGGTGTGGCAACACAGCTGTAATTCCACAGTTATTGCACTACAAACTTTATTGTATATACTTTATTACAGTTAATGCTTTAGTCTTCTCAGCTTATGGCACTACATTTGGCAGTATGCACTTCTTGCAGTACAGGTGTAAGTCGACATTCATTGCAATGCAATATTTACTGTATATACCTTCTTCTTCTTCTTTCAGCTGCTCCGTTTGGGGTCACCACAGCAGATCAACTGTTTCCATTTCTTCCTATCCTCTGCATCTTGCTCTGTCACACCAACCACCTGCATGTCCTCTCTCACCACATCCATAAACCTTATCTTAGGCCTTCTTCTTTTCCTGTTACCTGGCAGCTTCATCCTTAGCATCTTTTTCCCAATATACTCTGCATCCCTCCTCAGCACATGTCCAAACCAATGTAATCTTGGCTCTCTGGCTTTGTCTCCAAACTTTCCAACCTGGGCTGACCCGCTAATTATACTTATTCCTAATCCTGTCCATCCTCGTCACACCCAGTGCAAATCTTAACATCTTCAACTCTGCCACGTCAAGCTCTGACTCCTGCCTTTTTGTCAATGCCACTGTCTCCAACCCATATAACATAGCTGGTCTCACTACCCTCTTGTAGACCTTCCCATTCACTCTTACTGGTACTCATCTGTCACAAATCACTTCTGACACTCTTCTCCACCCACTCCATTCTGCCTGTACTCTCTTCTTCACCTCTCTTCCACACTCACCATTACTCTGATCTGTTGATCCCAAGTACTTAAACTCATCCACCTTTGCCACCTCTACTCCCTGCATCCTCACCATTCCTCTATCCTCCCTCTCATTCACACACATATATTCTGTCTTAGTCCTGCTGACCTTCATTCCTCTTCTCTCTAGAGCATATCTCCACCTCTCCAGGGTCTCCTCCACCTGTTCCCTACTCTCACTACAGATCACAATGTCATCTGCAACCATCATAGTCCACGGGGACTCCTGTCTGATTTCATCTGTCAACCTGTCCATCACCATTGCAAATAAGAAAGGGCTCAGAGCTGATTCTTGATGTAATTCCACATCCACCTTAAATGCATCTGTCACTCCCACCGCAGACCTCACTGCTGTCACACTACCCTCGTACATATCCTGTACCACTTTTACATACTTCTCTGACACTCCCGACTTCCTCATGCAATACCACAACTCCTCTCTAGGCACACTGTCATATGCTTTCTCTAAATCCACAAAGACACAATGCAACTCCTTCTGACCTTCTCTATACTTCTCCATCAACACTCTTAGAGCAAACATTGCATCTGTAGTGCTCTTTCCTGGCATGAAACCATACTGCTGATCACTAATCATCACCTCCCTTCTTAACCTAGCTTCCACTACTCTTTACCAAAAATTGATGTCAGTGAGCAAATGCAACTGTAACCAAAACCAAAATTCACTGAAAGCATCCGAATGGAGAACGAGCCGAAGATAAATGTTTATTCACTCCACAAAAGTAACAAATAAATGCGTGATTAACGCTGTAAATTAAAAGTTGCGTTTTCGTAAAATCTTCATCAGATACACACACTTGACTACCCTACACTTGTTTAAATAATTAACTTGTAATAAGGGAACCAATCACTGTTGGTAAAACAATTAAATAATTAAATAGAAACGAATGGAAGTGACTTAAACTTTTTTTAAAAAAGAAATAACGCTTGTTAAAATCAATGAATAAATATTGAATAGATATACAATAAAGAATCCTTAATATACTCAGTACTTTAAAGTATGTACAATTAATTATACAATCTTTCACATATCGAAAAGGAATTGATTTGAATGACTGTACATAAATGTGTATAAAAGTAAATGATGTGACATAGTACTTACTGCCCTCTAGGGGCATAAAAACTATTTACAATTTGGCAGCTTTTAATTTCAGTACAGGCAAAATGGAAAGTATGTCATTTAGCCCTGGTTGTTTTGTGGCATCCAACACTATTTGCCAATAGAGCTCACGATATTCTATCTTAGCTTCCCACATGCCCCCTCTTATTTCCTTAGGCACAACTTCCAAAACAAAAAATAAAAATGATGCTTGATGACAAACTGTCTTGTGGCAGAAAAGTGCATCATTTAAGTTTGCCTTACTCATCTTGTAAAGATGTTCATATATATGAGTTTTGAGTTTTCTCTTGGTCTTGCCAATGTAAAAGGATTTGCATTCCTTACAAAAGGCAATATATACCAACCCACTTGTTTTACAATTTGAATAACAATTACTCTTAATAATTCTGTTCGTACTCAAAATTTCTATGGAAGGAGCATTAAATATGTAGGTGCACTGAGAACATGCACCACATTTAAAGGTGCCAGTCTTTGTGCCATTAGATGGTAAACCAGAACCCTTTCGAACTGAAAAAAAAATTTTAAATTCCTATCTCTTCTATATGTAAATTTTAACTGACTTTTAAAAATTTGCTCTAGGTCTGAAATTTCTTTGAAATTTTCCCATTCTCTACTAATAACTTTTCTTATAACTCCTGAGTCTCCATTAAAATCCAAAATATAAGCATCATCCCAATCATTGTTCAAATTGATTTGTTTGGAAACCGATGAAGCAACAGATAAACAAACATCCTGTCCTAAAATGGGTGTGAATCTACTAGAGCTACCTTAATGAGGTTAATATAGCCAATTCTAGAATTCATCTCATGCTTAATGACTTACTTTTAGAAAGTTCCATCAATTTGGACACATTTAAATTTTTAATGAACAAACACCCCAGGGTTTCCTCGGTGTTTGGTATTCCCAAGGTCCATAAGAACACATTGGATCCCGCGCTTAGATTAATTGTTTTAGGGATAGAAACTTTAAAATTGTTTTTTGAGTTCGGAAAGGGTTCTGGTTTGCCATCTAATGGCACAAAGACCAGCACCTTTAAATGTGGTGCATGTTCTCAGTGCACCTACATATTTAATGCTCCTTCCATAGAAATGTTGAGTAGGAACAGAATTATTAAGAGTAATTGTTATTCAAATTGTAATACAAGTGGGGTGGAATATCTTGCCTTTTGTAAGGAATGCAAATCTTTTTACATTGGCAAGACCAAGAAAAAACTCAAAACTCGTATATATGAGCATTTTTACGAGATGAGTAAGGCGAACTTAAATAATGCACTTTTTCGCCACAAGACAGTTTGTCATCAAGCATCATTTTTATTTTTTGTTTTGGAAGTTGTGCCTAAGGTAATAAGAGGGGGCATGTGGGAAGCTAAGTTAGAATATTGTGAGCTCTATTGGCAAATATTGTTGGATGCCACAAAACAACCAGGGCTAAATGACATGCTTTCCATTTTGCCTGTACTGAAATTAAGAGCTGCCAAATTGTAAATAGTTTTTATGCCCCTAGAGGGCAGTAAGTACTATGTCACGTCATTTACTTTTATACACATTTATGTACAGTCATTCAAAACAATTCTTTTTAGATATGTGAAAGACTGTATAATTAATTGTACATACTTTAAAGTACTGAGAATATTAAGGATTTTTTATTGTATATCTATTCAATATTTATTCATTGATTTTAACAAGCGTTGATTCTTTTTAAAAAAAGTTTAAGTCACTTCCATTGGTTCCTATTTAATTATTTAATTGTTTTACCAACAGTGATTGGTTTTCCTATTACAAGTTAATTATTTAAACAAGTGTAGGGTAGTCAAGTGTGTGTATCTGATGAAGATTTTACGAAAATGCAACTTTTAATTTACAGTGTTAATCATGCATTTATTTGTTACTTTTGTGGAGTGAATACACATTTATCTTCGTCTCATTCTCCATTTGGATGCTTTCAGTGAATTTTGGTTTTGGTTACAGTTGCATTTGCTCACTGACATCAATTTTTGGTATAGGTCCTTTTCTCCCTCCTTAGTGTCCAACCTTTTATGCAACTCTTCATACGCCTTATCCTTAGCCTTTGCCACCTCTCTCTTTGCCATGCACCTCATCTGCTTATACTCTTGTCTACTTTCTTCATCTCTCTGACAATTCCACTTCTTTTTCACCAACCTCTTTTTCTGTATACTCTCCTGTACTTCCTCATTCCACCACCAGCTCTCCTTGTCCTCCTTCCTCTTTCCAGATGTCACACCAAGCACATTTCTAGCCATCTCTCTTACTAGCTCTGCTGTAGTTACCCAGCTATTCGGTAGCTCTTCACTGCCACCCAGTGCCTGTCTTAACTCTTCCCTGAATATCACCTCACAATTACCCTTTTTCAATTTCCATTTGATCCTTTGCTGCCCTCACACTCACCCTCCTCTTCTTGATCAACAATGTCATCCTACAAACCACCATCCTATGCTGCCTAACTACACTTTCCCCTGCCACCACTTTACAGTCTCGAATCTCCTTCATACTGGCCCTTCTACATAAGATATAATCCACCTGTGTGCATCTTCCTCCACTCTTGTATGTCACTCTATGCTCTTCTCTCTTGTTAAAATATGTATTCATCACAGTCAATATACCTAATCACAGTTAATGCTTTACTCTTTCTTGCTTATTTGACTATAGATAGCAAAATACATCTGTACTCACTACACTCATGGCACAATCTGGCCAAGCATCTGGCATGCACCTCAATGTTGCGAGCCCTCTCCTCTGCAGCTGTTGGAAGAGAAGCAAACCATTATACATACCAGTTTAGCAGGCATTAAAGATTAAATATTGGTGAAACATAGATATTGATACTTACATACATGTAGGACATTCCCATCCCGGAATGCTTGGACCCAGATGTCCAAAAGAGCTCCCTTCCATCTTTTTAGGTCATCATGGTGGTGACAGTACTGCTCACCTGTGTGGGGGATACCAGTTGTCAGCTGGTCATAGGCCTCCACCTTGCACTCTGAGCCCCGGTAACCTCCCTGCATCAGCCTGCCCTCATGGTTTTTGACAAGGAGTCCAAACATGACCCTGGACTCCTGAATGCCCTGCTGCAGTGCCAGAAAGTGCAAACCCTCTCCAACACCTGCCATTGTAGCCTTCAGAGACATTACACCAATGGATTATGCTGTATTTCTTCCTATTGAGCTTAATATAGCCTGTTTTCCTGCACATACACACCACTGGGCAATATTTAAAAATGTGGTGTATGGTTTACCACCACGCGAACCAGTGTGGCTGAGCTAAGCAGTGTGAAAACTGGAATGCACCAAATGCTATGCAGTGCTTAGCAGTGTACAAACCAGCCAAGTTGTGCCAAGCAGGGCATAAACATTAGCAGCTCTTTGCTTATGCAGTGCTTAGCAGGTCTTAGAAGGCCTTAGCAGAGCTTAGCTGACTGCAGCAGGCCAGTATTTAAAAATATTTTGCATAATTTGTATTTTGAACAAAAACGCTAACTTGCTCTTCCATGTATTCAAACTCTGCACATACTGCACATGAGGCCATAACTTTAACCATTTAGCTACATGGATATGTGAAATTTTGTTATACCTTTACATATACCTCTGATCTACCTTTAAGCAGTGCTGAGCACCACTACGCACCATGCAAACCTGCTCAGCTACACTTAAACTTGACCTTTACAGACTAATTAAATATATCCGGTTTTTATATTTAGATGTCTGGCAGGTGTGTTGGCAGCGCTTAGCACTGCTGTGCTCCACGCCACACCTTGCAAACATGCTTTAAAAAAAATAATTAAATTGCATTGCTATGATACAATTGGACAGTGCAGGGAGTGTGTTACTCATCTGTGGACACCACACCACACTCCCTAACTGATTCAATAACCGTTTTCCATGGCTTTTCCTCAGCAACATGAAAAAATTGTGCGTGCAGAGCCGGATCCAGCACTAGGTAACTTAGGCACTTGCCTAATGCCCTTTGGCTTGAGGGACCCACTAGACAGCAGGTTGCCACATTTAATTTAAACAAACAAAAAAATTGCATTTCAATTTTAAGGATGCACTATGGGTGCAATTTCTTCTTTAAGGACGTCCTCTTTGTCTGTGAGTGCATCTTTGTGTGTGTCATACTAAAGATGCATGCACAACAATACAGATATAAATGTTGGAACTGGCCTACTTTCATGCTGGATTTTGAGCAAGGAAAACTGAATGTGCAATCAGGAAGAACTGTCAAACTGCTGTGAGAGAGACAAGCAAGCCATTCTGTTGATGAGTGAAATAAGAGGTGTGTGTTTGTGTGTGTCCATCGGGAGTGAGATGAGTGAGGTATGTGTGTCTGTTCAGTGGGCAAGTGAGATGACAGTGATGTATGTCTGTTCATTAGGTGAGTGAGATGAGATGTGTGTGTCTGTTCTGGTGAGTGAGATGAGTGATGTGTGCTTGCCCA
>NC_056737.1:141022078-141074578 GCF_019279795.1 Protopterus annectens | reverse complement strand
AGGGACATGAATGAATGTGATGAATTTGTGTATGTGTATATGCATGGGTATGGGAATGTACATGTGTATGAGGATGTGTGTGTGTGTTTGTGTATGTATGTGTGTGTGTGTGTGTGGATGTGTGTCTGCTTCAGTGGTTGCATCAAGGTTTTAGCTAAGGAATTAAAAGTCTGCATTTGTGTGTATGTGGGAGTGCATGTGTGCATGTTTGTGTGTGTGTGTGCATGTGTGTGTGTGTGCCTGTGTTAGCTAGGGAGTTAAGGATCTGTGTGAGTGTGTGTGTGTGCCTGTGTTAGCTACGGAATTAAGGATCTGTATGTGTGTGTGTGTGTGTGTGTGTGTGTCTGTCTGTCTGTTTGTATGTGTATGTGTGTGAGGAGATGTGTGTGCATAACTGTAGGGGCTTGAACGAATGTGATGAATATGTGTATGTGTATATGCATGGGCATGGGAATGTACCTCAGTGGAAGTACTAGCTTTGCTGGAGTTTTCATTTTGTTTTTACTGATTGTTTTTTCAGTGACCTTCTCAGTTATTGTTTTAGTTTGTTGTTTTTGATGTTCTTGAAATGACCCTAATGATAATGGACATCAGCTGGGTATAACAACCCTGTGTTTCTAATGCTTAGTCAAACACTGCTTGTGCTGTGCTGATGAGGTCACAACAAGGCCGAAATATGCATATCTACAGCTAGTGGGTTTTGGCTGTATTAGCCTAAAATTGTCCATTAAAACTATGAAACAAGTCATGGACATTCAGAATCGCCCAATAGCTGAAACACTTGATTTTCATAAAGATCAGTTGCATATATCCCATGTGCCTCTGATTCAAGAGGTTTGGGAGGTCACTCAGTGGAAGCTCTAGCTTTGCTGGAGTTTTCATTTTGTCTTTACTTATTGAGGAACTGAATCATGTTAGCACCCTCTTCTTTCTCAGGAATTCCATATATTCTTATGTTATTCCTCCTTGATCTACTTTCAAGGTCTTCCAGTTTCTCAATCAGCCTGGTGTTTTGTTTCAGAAGAAATTCATTGTGATGTTCATTTTCTGTCACTCTATTATCTAGGTCAGTTACTGTTTCCTCTAAGGCAAGAATCTGTTCAGATTTTTTTTACTATTCCATTTAGAAGTTCCGGTTGTTTACTGCATTCTTGTTTGATAATATCCATTTTGTTTTCGAATTTGTCCATTTTAGTGACAGTTCTTGGATGTTTGTTATTATAAGATGTAGTTCTTTCTTCACTGCACTCTCCTGGTGTGGGTTCTTCACGTTGCTCATGTTTTTAGTGACAGTTCTTGGATGTTTGTTATTATAAGATGTAGTTCTTTCTTCACTGCACTCTCCTGGTGTGGGTTCTTCACGTTGCTCATGTTTTTAGTGACAGTTCTTGGATGTTTGTTATTATAAGATGTAGTTCTTTCTTCACTGCACTCTCCTCTCTCCTGGTGTGGGTTCTTCACGTTGCTCATGTTTTTAGTGACAGTTCATGGATGTTTGTTATTATAAGATGTAGTTCTTTCTTCACTGCACTCTCCTGGTGTGGGTTCTTCACGTTGCTCATGTTTTTAGTGACAGTTCTTGGATGTTTGTTATTATAAGATGTAGTTCTTTCTTCACTGCACTCTCCTGGTGTGGGCTCTTCGAGTTGCTCATGTTGAGATCTCCAGTAGAAAACTTCTTGACAGGTATAATTAAAAATTCTCTTAACTATGTATTAATTTTTATAAAATAATAAAGAGTCTATGCTAATCTATCTTTTAGTGTACTTTTAGTTAGATTTTTTTAAAAATTAAAGTATATTTCCTGCCAGGATAATAAAATCTAAGCAGAGCTATGGATTTTTGATGCTATCAGACTGGCCTCTTGGCAACGCCCCCGCTGGTCCTGTCCTCATGGGTGTTGGGGAAGTAATTGTGCTCACCTGTATGTGGTAGCATGGCATCCAGGAACTGGTGGAGTACCCTGGATGCAGATGCCTGTGAGACCCCCATAATGTCCTAGTTGGTCTTTGGAAAGTACCTCTAACTAGAATTCTTAAGGCTACACATACCTTGATATTCACTGGGAGGGGTATCCGTCTGATGGTTCTAGCTTTGAGTTGAGGCTGGCACAGCTTGGTGAGTTGCTGAAGTATATCTCTGTCCACCCTGTACTGGTCTACTATCTCCAGTTCATGTAGCCTCTGATAGGTTATCCTGGGTCTGAACACTCTTCTCTTCCTCCTTCGTCTGTGGTGGTTGTCAGCATTATCCTCCTCTCCACCCTCAGCATCTAGCACATACTGATGGATCAAAGCAATGGCAGCCCTTAACATTTTTCCAATTAAAATTCTCCTGCATGTATACACCAATGATGCAGAGTTTATGGGGAAAACCAGACTATAAGGTGTTTCCATACTTTATACTGTTGTGCTGCAAATGCTGCCTGTATGATTACTGACTATGTAGGCTGACTATGCTACATTCCAGCTGATGCCTATATTATTCAAGGCTTTGATTTGGCCACTGTGAGTGTGTGAGACATTACTGGTAATTTGTGCATGATTCCCTTTATTATGCTGTTGCCCTTTTTTTAATTATTATTTTTACTTACATCTCCTCTCATTTTCAGCTATGCAGCCACCTGCCAGCTGTATTATTGTGTGCTTTACCTGGCCCATTGTGAGTTGCAAGAGTCCCATATTAGTGATTTCTACATCATTTATCCTTTATTGTCTGTTGCATTTTTTTTTTATTTTTTTTACATCTCCCATTTTCAGCTATACAGCCACCTGTCAGCTGCATTATTGACTGCTTTCAATGACCCATTGTGTGTTGTAGTATCCCTTATTGCTGTTTGTACAGCATTTCCCTTCTGCTATTTCCTTTTTCTTTTCCTATATCCTTCATGTTTAAGCCCCGGCACACCACCCAGACTGATTTAGCTAATATAAACAGTAAGAAATGCCCCCCCCCCCTTGGGCACAAACATGCTCCTCAGTTCATGGAATAAGTGTATACAGCCTCATACACACCCCCTCACTTAGCTGTGCTTAGCTAAGCACAAACCCAGCCAACGGAGCTCCAATGTGCTTACAGCAAACATGACACACCCCCTTTTCATCTTAGTTGCATCTCCTGTCTACACAGTGGTGTTAGAGCACCTACACAGTGATGTGCATTATGACACTTAGAAGACTTTTGTGATCCAGTATAAATCCCCTCATTAACATACCCCACTGCCTTACTCCATAGTTACTGCACTACACAAGAGCCTTTCCCCTTAGCAAACAGTGTTCCCTGCGAGTGTTGATTGCCATTGACTGTAATGGACTTTTCTCCTTTTTTTTTTATTTTCCCCACCATAAAGACACAATGCAACTCCTTCTGACCTTCTCTGTATTTCTCCAACAACACTCTCAGAGCAAATATTGCATCTGTAGTGCTCTTTCCTGGCATGAAACCATACTGCTGATTACTAATCATCACCTCCCTTCTTAACTCATTCACTCCAATGGAGCTCAGGAAGTTTGCACTGTAACTTCCAATGGGCGGAGCCTA
The DNA here is from genome assembly GCF_019279795.1 of Protopterus annectens. Lineage (NCBI taxonomy): Eukaryota > Metazoa > Chordata > Ceratodontiformes > Protopteridae > Protopterus > Protopterus annectens. The sequence goes on along the minus strand of NC_056737.1, from coordinate 141,071,038 downwards.
AACCATTTGACAGAATCAAGTTATTACCTCACATTTCAAACAAATGTTCATATCTTGGGAACCATAGGGGTTATGACAGAAGCATACATGGCAAACTCTTCAGCACAAACTATTTTTATAGATGTAGTATTCTTTAGGGTCCAAGTATTAAACTAAATTTTATACTTCACAGTAGCTATAGCTATTATGGTTGTAATATTTTGTAAACAACTTACAATATCTCAGCAACCACTCAAGTTACACACACACTGTCAGCAACATTTTATTCATCTAGCTAAGAGCTTTCATATGAGGCTAAGGATTTATGTCTGTGTAACTTGGTTATTAAGATATTTAGAAAAATGCAAAAATTATATCTATATAAATTAATATCATAAAAACTTTTTTTTTTCGGCTTTTCCCGGTTAGGGGTCACCACAGCGGAACTCCAGTCTGCTAATGATTGGCAGTGGATTTTTACGGTGCCGAGGTGCCAGCCCAATGCCCAGTCTGCAAAGAAGGCACACCCATTCACGCATGCACTTACCTGCATGTAATTAATATCATAAAACAACAGTTAATATTTCTTTACCTGCACTAGACATAGGTCAAATAGTAATTGCCATTGTGAAAGCAATAAGATGAAATCTTTTAAAACCTCATACATAGCATGGTTTTGGAAATATTGATGCAAATATGGACAAGCAATATTTGACACCTACAGGCATCAGTAGGAGTTAACTGCAGATGCACCTGGAGGCATCACTCGGATGTAATCCTAGCTTCCACTACTCTTTCCCATAACTTCAAGCTGTGACTGATCAATTTTATCCTTCTGTAGTTACTACAGCTCTGCACATCACCCTTATTCTTAAAGATGGGTATCAAAACACTTTTTCTCCACTCCTCAGGCATCCTCTGACTTTCCAAAATTTCATTAAACAATCTGGTTAAAAATTCCACTGCCATTTCTCCTAAGCACCTCCATGCTTCCACTGGTATGTCATCTGGGCCAACAGTCTTTCCATTCTTCATCCTCTTCATAGCTGTCCTTACTTCCTCCTTGCTAATATGCTTCACTTCCTGATTCACTATCCCCACATCATCCAACCTTCTCTCTCTCTCATTCTCTTCATTCATCAGCCCTTCAAAGTACTCTTTCCATCTACTCAACACACTCACCTCACTTGTGAGTACATTTCCCTCACTGTCCTTTATCACCCTTACCTGCTGCACATCTTTCCCAGCTCTGTCCCTTTGTCTAGCCAATCGGTACAGGTCCTTTTCTCCCTCTTTTAGTGTCCAGTCTCTCATACAACTTTCTATATGCCTTATCCTTAGCCTTCGCCACCTCTCTCTTTGCCATGCGCCTCATCTCCTTATACGCATGTCTACTTTCTTCATCTCTTTGACAATCCCACTTCTTCTTCACTAGCCTCTTCCTCTGTATACTCTCCTGTACTTCCTCATTCCACCACCATGTCTCCTTGTCCTCCTTCCTCTGTCCAGATGTCACACCAAGCACCTTCCTAGCAGTCTCCCTTGCTAGCTCTGCTGTAGTTACCCAGCTATTCGGTAACTCTTCATTGCCTCCCAGTGCCTGTCTTAACTCTTCCCTGACTCCACCTCTCAATCACCCTTTTTTAACTTCCACCATTTAATCCTTGGCACTGCTTTCACACTCCTCCTCCGCTTCTTGATCACCACCATTCTATGCTGCTTAACTACACTTTCCCCAGTCACCACTTTACAGTCTCCAATCTCCTTCAGACTGGCCCTCCTACATAGGATATAATCCACTTGAGTGCATCTTCCTCCACTCTTGTACGTCACCCTATGCTCCTCCCTCTTCTTAAAATACGTATTCACCACAGCCATGTCCATCCTTTTCACAAAATCCACAATCATCTGACCTTCTGCATTCCTCTCCTTAACACCATACCTACCCATCACTTCCTCATCCCCTCTGTTCCCTTCACCAACATGCCCATTGAAGTCTGCTCCAATCACTAGTCTCTCACCCTTGGGTACACTCACCACTACTTCATCCAACTCACTCCAAAATTTTTCTTTCTCATCCATCGCACACCCAACTTGTGGAGCATATGCACTAACAACATTCATCATTACACCATCAATTTCAAGCTTCATAAACATCACTCTATCAGAAACTCTCTTCAACTCCAAAACACTCTTGGCATACTGTTCCATTAGGATAACCCCTACCCCATTTCTTCTGCCATCCACACCATGATAAAACAATTTGAACCCGCCTCCTATACACTTGGCCTTACTTCCCTTCCATTTGGTCTCTTGCATGCACAATATATCAACCTTCCTTCTCTCCATCATATCAGCTATCTCTCTCCCTATACCAGTCATACTGCCAACATTCAAAGTTCCTACCCTCAGTACTACACTCCTAACTTTCCTCCTCTCTTCCTGCCTTTGGGCATACCTTCCCCCTCCTCATCTTCTTCGGCCAACAGTAGCCCAATTTCTGCCAGCACCCTGTTGGCTAACAGTACTGGTGGTGGTTGTTGTTAACCCGGGCCTCGACCGATCCGGTATGTAATTATGAAAAGTTCTCTGCATCAGTAATTTTTGACAGAGGTTTTACGCCGGATGCCCTTCCTGACACAACCCTCCCCATTTATCCAGGAAAGAGCACTACAGGTGCAATATTTGCTCTGAGAGTGTTGTTGGAGAAATACAGAGAAGGTCAGAAGGAGTTGCATTGTGTCTTTGTGGACTTAGAGAAAGCATATGACAGGGGGCCTAGAGAGGAGTTGTGGTATTGTATGAGGAAGTCGGGAGTGGCAGAGAAGTATGTAAGAGGGGTAAAAGATATGTACAAGGGTAGTGTGACATTGGTGAGGACTGCGGTGGGAGTGACAGATACATTTAAGGTGGAGGTGGGATTACATCAAGGATCAGCTCTGAGCCCTTTCTTATTTGAAGTGGTGATGGGCAGGTTGACAGATGAGATTAGACAGGAGGCCCCGTGGACTATGATGTTTGTAGATGACATTGTGATATGTAGTGAGAGTAGGGACCAGGTTGAGGAGACCCTGGAGAGGTGGAGATATGCTTTAGAGAGGAGAAGAATGAAGGTCAGCAGGGCTAAAACAGAATATATGCGTGTAAATGAGAGGGAGGGTAGAGGAATGGTGAGGATGCAGGGAGTAGAGTTGGTAAAGGTGGATGAGTTTAAGTACTTGGGATCAACAGTTCAGAGTAATGGTGAGTGTGGAAGAGAGGTGAAGAAGAGAGTACAGGCAGGGTGGAATGGGTGGAGAAGAGTGTCAGGAGTGATTTGTGACAGACTGGTACCAATAAGAGTGAAAGGGAAGATCTACAAGAGGGTAGAGAGACACCAGCTATGTTATACGGGTTGGAGACGGTAGCATTGTCAAAAAGGCAGGAGTCAGAGCTGGATGTGGCAGAGTTAAAGATGTTAAGATTTGCACTGGGTGTGACTAGGATGGACAGGATTAGGAATCAGTATATTAGAGGGTCAGCTCAGGTTGGACAGTTTGGAGACAAAGCAAGAGAGGCGAGATTGCATTGGTTTGGACATGTGCTGAGGAGGGATGCTGGGTATATTGGGAAAAGGATGCTAAGGATGGAGCTGCCAGGTAAGAAGAAAAGAGGAAGGCCTAAGATGAGGTTTATGGATGTGGTGAGAGAGGACATGCAGGCAGTTGGTGTGAAAGAGCATGATGCAGAGGACAGGAAGAAATGGAAACAGATGATCCGCTGTGGTGACCCCTAATGGGAACAGCCGAAAGAAGAAGAAGAAGAATTTTCCCCACCATCCCATTTGCGGGACACTGCCCTATGATTAAACGGCCGAGATTGGCAAAAAAAAACATTTATTACATTTATTTTTATAACAATTAAATACTTTCCCATGCCAGTGGCCATATATTTGGCCATTGGCATGTCCAACAACTTTAATACATGCTTTTTTGGAGCTGTCATGGCTCTGTTTTCTTTTTTGCAGAAATGTATTCGGTTAGTAACTGAATACATTTCTGCACCTTACACTGTTCCTGCACAGGGACCTGCCTACTTCCTGGATCACTAAATCAGCTCATTTGAATGCTTTTCAACAGCAAATGATCTGATTAGCATACTGCATGGCTTTCCATGCAGGAACAGTGTAGGACCGCTCGTGCATGCCAAAACAGCACATTCGTGGATCGCTGGGTGGCCATATTCCATGCACAAGCGGCTACACAACTCCTGCACAGAATAATTTGCTTCGTGAATCCCGGGGTGTGTGTATATGAGTGTGTGTGTGTATCTGTGCCTGTGTGTGTGTGTGTGTGTGTGTGTGTGTGTGTGTGTGTGTGTGTGTGTGTGTGTGTGTGTGTGTGTGTGTGTGTGTTTATGTGTGAGTGTGTGTGTGTGTGTGGGGGGGGAGTTGGAGCATGCATGAGAGTGAATGTTTTCGTGAGTGTGCCTAATTGAGGGGAATGCCTATTTCTTGTGTGTGTGTGTGTGGCCATGTGTGTGCATGCATAGGTGTGTTTGTAAAGGTGTCTGAAAATATGTGTGTCTGTAAGTGTAGGGGGTGCATTTTCCAATAATATGCATGGATCACCAGGGGAAAATCCTACATTGTCTGGTATAACAGTACTAGTGTTTAACAAGGGTGAATAGGAGATATGCTAATTAAATAATAATTAGGTCTTTCTCATTGCAGCTATAACTATCTCTGAATCACATTTTCTCACCGTTGAGTAAATTGTCCTACTTGCAATATTCATGTGAACAGTAAGGATCTTTCTGAATCACAAGCTACATTTCTTTTTTACACTAGTGTTAGTCATGAGATCAGCTTCTGAGTTATGTTACACAACATTATATTACTCATTACAAAAGAAACCATTAGAAGAAATGCATGATTTATATAAGCAGTAAGCACAGTATACAAAACTCCATTTTAGGGTTGCCTTTTAGTTGCTCATATTCCAGCTGTTTGGGCCAATTTCTTGCAAATGAATGTCTGACTTTCTACTTGAGTCTCAGACACTGGAATACACAGACTTCTAATCTCTAGATATACATCAAGTTGTTGTGACCATAGGGGCCGTATTTCTGGATGAGATGGATGTGAAAACAGAAACTCCCCAGTCAAAGGGGTCTTGTCTTTTGCAAAAATCATTTTCTTAATTTATTACCAACTTAAAGTAAAAGCAATTTTGAAAAATCAGCTAATCTCTGCAAGTTAGTCGTGCTTGAGAAACTAAAATAGGTCCATGTTCTGGTCCACATAATAAACTGAAAACTGACAGTAAATGTTTATAGTGTAACAATATTTACTATGTATCAGGATCTGTACAAATCACATCTTATCACCACTGACCTCAAGCAATTGTTGTAATATTATGTTAAATTTAGGGCCTCACAGACTGTCAAGCTTACAGTTGCTAACATCAAAATTAGAACTATCAGAGAGATCTTGGTGTACCTCAGAAAGGACGTTATCTTCTTTAGTCATTTATCTTTATACTACTTCAGATTACAATTTAGATTTGTGAGTGTTGAAAAACATTGGGTATTATTTGTGAGCGCTCTGCACTAGGGAGCAGGCTTGCTATGAGTGGCATACCAAAGTCTGTTGCGGCTCACAAAAGAAGTAACACAATGGGGAAAGTCATTGTACTATGTTCTACCCCACTATATAGGCACTGCATTCCATTCATGAAGCATACATTCAAATCAACACCTCTACTGAAAGAACACCATTAATGAAAGGAAATGCTTTGGTGCACCTGCTGGTGCTAGCAGGTGCCAAGAATAGCCAAAGATAGCCCATGGAAATCCAGCTGTGTGCAAAATAGTCCAATGGCACTATAACTGGTAATGTGATTTTAGTTAGAGTAGGAATGTGCAGTCTTACCAGAGGTTTTTTTTTTTTTTTGGTGGGGGGTGATATGAATTATTTGTTGAAAGTAGTGTTTTTAAGAGTAAATGGAGTAGTTAACATGGCGAGAGTGAGTGGATAGAAGGGTCTAGTTGCTGTGAGAATACACACAGAGCTGGCAGGAAGCAGGATGTTGTTTTGATTGTCTTTGGACAATAAAATTAGATTACAGAGAAACAAGGAGGTGAGGGAGGTGGGTTTTCATGTTAGGGGGAGTGGTAGTTGTTTAGGGGGAGTGGTAGTTGTGAAGTTAAATGGAAAGTGGTTGGTTGACAATTCAGAGAGCTTTGCAAAGGATATGATATAATGAAGAGGGGTAGTGATGTTTATCTGAGAAGACGAGAAGGGGCTGTTCGAGTATAAATTTAGAATAAGAGAAGTAGGAATTTGAGGTAGGTGAAGTGAAGCTGAGCACAGCAAGGGTGAATGCAGCACCACCACCCAGCTAGGGAGGAGACCTTTGTTTCAGGGGCAATCAATCCTTCCACAGAAACAGGTAAATATATTTTACAGACTCTTAGAAATGGAGAGATCTGAGGTAGAAGAAATGTGAGGAATTATTTGCCAGAGAGAGTATGTAGACATAGTTATATGTGCAGTAATGAAAAGCAAATGAAAAATAACCTGAGTGGTTTGAATACAGGGCTTAAGAAGTGGAATTGGAAGATCAGAAAGGGTGCTAACTGTATCCTGTTTGGCAGAGAGAAGAGCTTTGTTAGAGTGCAACTCCATGTGAAGAATGCATTGAACTATTGATTTTTCTGGGATATGAAAATTTAGTGCATGTTCCCTTCCAAATGCTACTTTTAAAGTTTTATAATGCCTTGCATACACAGCATCTTGAGGCTGTACATTAATATTCTTCCACCAGGTAAGTAGCAGGTTTAGGGGAATTTGCCACACCCTTATTTTAGCACAATAGACTGGTGTGGGAGGTATCTGTCACAGGCCTGTGAGTAAAGGATATACTAAAAAGCAAGATGAAGGACAACAGAAACTTCAGGGCAGAATAAGGATGGAGTAAACATTGTACAGGAAAAAGCTGTCTTGGAGTCCATAATATTTACATTTCACTCTTACAGCTCCATAGACATATCTCATGTGTGGGAAAGAAAGATGCTACAACAGCAGCCTTTAATTGTAGTAGCAAGGCAGCAAGTGGTAACCTTGCTTAACTATCTTCTTTAAATTTCTTATACAGGTGAGACATTCTTCACTATTTAACCCATATGTAGGCTCAACATTACTCAAAGGCAGGTGTATTCTATTATAAAATTTCCTCCGGAAAAAAAGGCATCACTTTTCAATAATCACTCTGTCTAACATGCAAGCAGTTTGAAATTAAAAGGTACTTCTTGAGTGATATAAACATAAACATTTATTCCCTATCATAATATGTACTTAACAGAACACTGTTACAAAAACAATATGAGCATGAGGCATTATCCCATACTTTGGACAGCATAAAATGTGCAAGATGTGGTCACATTCCTAATTAGCAACTTGTACAACAAAATGCATCCTTTGTACCCTACTATACGCATAAACAGACATGAATTTGGATGTTGCTGTCTTTATTAACCACGTTATAAAATAATTATTACATGCATTACTTAACGTGTAGTTTTTATATGCTACATTGAAGGATCAATAAATCTAAAATATCCGTACTTTTATACTAGGATATTAGCCTGCAGACTATTACAAGTTTAGCCAACAACCGGAGATCAGAGTCAAATCCTGTACCTTGTATCTCTAAGGTAAAGACCTTAAACCATTATGCCAAAACTCTAGCTACTCTGAGAAACCTCATGCACATTTGCAAACAGCTATGAGCCTATGATCTGGGAAAACTTCACAGAGGCTATACAGAGACAATATTCTATGGTTAGGTGAAACATAGACAAAAACAACAGTGAAATACTAGGATACAACAATGTAGAAAGTAAAATTCATACCTTAACACAGATTCATCTATTACAATTAGACTGTCAAATGAAGGGTCTACCTTGTTTTATGGAAGCTTCAAAACTTCAAAACCCATACGGCCAAAACCATATGACTGAAGTTTTGAAACTTCGAACACTTTGAATTGAGATCACTGTGTAACGTGAAATGGGAGATTTACCATTTTCCTCGCTGTAGTGCGATCTCAGAGTTGGTATATTTAAGTAGCAGTGGGAGTGGGGCTTGCCCCCTTGCAAAAATATAAAGGTGAAGTTTTTGTTTAGGTTTAGTATTTTTGTTGTAGTTTCGAAGTTTCAAAACTTTGATCATATGGTCTCAGCCATATAGGTTTTGAAGTTTTGAAATTTCGATAAAATAACATAGACCCCAAATAACAAGCCAAAGAAAACAGATAAAGCTGAAAGAAAACAGAATTTTCTAAAGAAGCATGCATGTAGACGTCCTATGGATCTTATTATTCTACCTTATTAATTTTTCTAGTTAGAAAAATAAAAACACGGATGTCGACACATCAGTATCCACATGCTATGAAACAGTCTTGGCGGATGCAAACTTCTAATTTTTAAAAAGTATATAAACATAATTTTTTGCAGCAGTGCAAGCCTGCTGAGCTCCTCACACCCTCTGCTAATTATATTTACTAATTCTGAGATCACACAAACACAGGATAAAGGTAAATTCCCCAACCCCAGGACTTGTGTGATCTTACACATCTGTCGATCGACTATCTAGACAACTATCTGCTCTCTTTTTTATTTTATTTTATTTATTTTATTTTACATTTGTTAACCGGAGGTGTCTGAGCCAAAAGGCCCTTTTTCAGCAGAGGCCCAGGGAGAAAAGCTCCACAAAGAAAAATTACAGACACATTTAGTTATTTAGACATGATCAATATACACACAAATTACAAGAGACATGTTTTTACAGTGGTATGAGGCACATAAACAGTTACAGTGGAGAGAGAACAAACAAAAAAATATTAATTTTAAAAATTAAGGTAATTAATAGATTTGGGGAGTACAGCTGAAATTTGTAACATAGGTAGAATACATATATAGTACACAGGTACAGTACATACATTGTAGATTAGCCAGTGTTTGTGAGTAAGATTGAAAACTATTATCAAGTGCTCTAGATTTAGTATGTATATGTTATCCACTTTCACTAGCCTGGGGAGCAATCATGGCACTGCCAACTTTGCTTGAGATGTTGCCTGATGAAGTCTTTAAAGGAGGCTTTGGATGATGTGTTTTGAATGCTAGTAGGGACAGAGTTCCATTTTTTAGCCACTGAACTATTATATAGTGCATCTCCAAAGCTATCGTAGCTGTTGATGACTTCTAGTAGCAGTTTGCTTGATGATCTAAGAGGCCTTTTGGCTGAGTGATGTTGTACTAGGATTTTGAGGGCAGGACACTTATTGGGGAGGTAATAGATAGAATGGCAGAGGCAGAGCTGAATGCAGGTTAGGAGGTTGGGCAGTTCAAGCTAGTGGAGCTGTCTCAAAGCAGTACAGTGATGAGTTCTATATGAGCAATTTGCAGCAAAGTGGGCAACTCCGTTATAGCAGGCTTCCATTTTGCTTAGTTCAGTTTTGTTGAGATTAGTCAGAATGTGAGATGCATTGAGTAGGGTGGATAGAAGTTGGGAGCGAGCAATGGCTGATCTTGTGTTGTTGGTAAGAAGTGGTTTGATATGGTAGAGTGACCCCAGTTTGGCATGTACTTTTTAATAGTTAAGTTGAGATGACTATCAAATTTTAGGTGGGAGTCTATGGTTATTCCCAATAGCTTAGCCTGTGCCACTGGAGCAATTGGAGTAGCATTTGTGGAGTAGATAGTGAATTGACTGTTAGTGTTTTTGTTAGAACTGGTTATATCATAAGCTGAGTTTTCTTTGGATTAAGGATAAGTTGGGCTTTGGTGAGGTAGTTTTCAACATCAGAGAATGCTTATCTTCTTGATATTGTTCTTCCTCTATTTCAATTTGAGCAAATAATACCATCTCAGTTTCTTTTTCTTCTTTAGTCACACAGTGACAGAAAAGGAACAAGCTAAACACCACCCTCTTAATTTTTTTTCTTCTCTAGGATTTTCAACATCTGCAGAAGATGTATCTTAAGCTTTATTTCCTTCCTTACTATACATTGACAGAATAGGGTTTAGAACTTTAATCAGGTGCTGTTACTTTTTCTTTTAATATACAGGTGAAGACTTTCTTATTTTTATTTTTCTCAATACTCATTTGCTGCTTAGACATTGCCTGTTCTAGTGCTTTCTGTTTCCATTTGACAGAAATTTTAGAATTTTGCTTAGGGTGTGTATTTCCATACTCCTTAGTGAGTCACATCAGTCCATAAATCATCCCAGTGATATATCAGAATGCCACAAATTTGAAAGGAAAACATTTGGACATCCTGGGAATATCTGGACAGTTGTGAAGTATGAATGTGAAGTATATGGTTCCCAAGTCTCACAACACTGTGTTTGAGCTAAGACGTGTGCTATATATATGTGCTATATATAATTTGCAGGGCTACTTCATTGCCAAAGGGGACAATGACCCATCGTATGCTTTAAGGTTCAGTCTGTGAGTTTGTCACCAATCATTTGTGTGTGGCAGCCCCTTCCATAATATGTTACCATCATTGTGGGACTCTATATTAGTGCATCCAGTTACCTGTCATCTGAAAACTTGGTAAACCACAGGCCATCTACCATTGCCTGCACTTCAGGGAAGTAGTTTGCAAACAGTTAAGGGCCCAGCATAGATCTTTGTGGCATTCTAATGGTAATTGAATATTGGCAGAGGTGCAGTTCCCAACTTTGACAGTATGTGTTATGTCAGTGAGCCAGTTGCATATCCCTGTACTACAGTATAACTTACTTACTTACTTACTTACTTTACATTTGTTGATCGGGAAAGTCCGACTGGGTATATGCCCATTTTCAGCGGAGGCCCGAGGAGAAAAGCTCCACATATACAGACATATGAGATTTACATAATATAAGAGTACAATCTAGCATATCAGATGAAAAAAGAAACAGTATAATTATAGTAAAGACACAGTTCAACAGGAGAAATGACCTATATGTCAGAGTATAATATCACAAGGAAGGCTCCATATATTCAGACAAGCAAAATTTCACATAATATAAAAGAGTATAATCTAGCATTTCAGAGGAAAAAAAACAGCGTATTTATAGCAAAGACACAGTCTGACAGGTAATGACACATACCAGAGTATAACAACAATATAAGGTGCAAGATATTTGCCTAGTAGTATTAATTTCTCATAGAGAAAAGGGTAAACATCGTACTGTAATCATCTGCTAGTTAAAGGATATGAAATACTGATAACCTGTTGACAGCTAATAGCTTAATTCCCATATGGGAGATCTTCGCTATGACACATGAATGGGGTACAGTGTCAAAGACTTTAGATAAGTCAACATAGGAGGTATGTCCTGTTATCCCTCATCCAGGTCTGTGGGGTTAGTATCCTAGAAATCCATAAGGTTCAATAAGCAAGATCTACCATTAACAAAAGAATGGATAGGGTCAAGTGTGCTGAAGGTCACCTATGTCCCTGTGGATATGTTCCATGCTGGTTGATTCCATAGCCTTACAGACAAGTGTTTTTAGACATATGGATCAGTAGTTGTAGTTCTGCATGTTACCGGACTGATGTGCATTTGATAGCACGCATCATTTGATATGACATGTTGTACTGTGGTTGATATATGCATGGAAATAGTATTGAGACACGAGGGTTGCAGTGCTTGGGAGGTGGCAACAGATGGATATATTGTAAATATGTGACATATTGTTAGGGCCCTCACTTTATAATGTTTCCACCTGTAATTTCATGTCATACAGAGGGAATGGACAGTAAACAGCAGAAATACAGTATAATATGTACATTTTCATAGCGCGGCAAGCAGCCAGTTTGCTCAACACTTAAAGTGCATATGCATGCAAGATGCACATGTCTGCACAAAAGTAAGCATTGCTAAAGTTTGCCAATTAGTACTGAATCTATGAAATATACCTGCTGCTTAACTGACTCTGTGGCAGCATGTGTTAATGCACTGATACATTTCTTGTGGGGGCCAGATAGTACTGGGTTTGAATACAGATGTATCTAATACTTTTAAATATATTGCTGCCATTCCCTGTTGCTGAGCATTTGTGCATGATATGCACTTACACAGAAAAATGGCTTAAAGAGGTAAAATTGGTAGATAGTTCAGTGGTGAAATGGGGGCAAGCAGGGGAAAAACAAAGGGAAAGCAAGGCATGAATGTGCAGGAGGGAGATCAGAGAGAACCACAGCTATCAATTTCTTTAAAAGTGTAAAGTGAACATATGTGAAAAATATTAACTGAATTAGGACTGTCACCTCCATAGAGATGGGTGACTACAACACAATCATGTTACATAGCCAATTGGACCAAATCAAGTGTGCCAAGAAGACATGTGTGCAAGGTGGAGAGCTATGTATGGGATATATATTTTTTGTGAGACAGGTATCCATTTGTTTTGTGTTTTTTTTCTTTTTTTTGACAGAGAGAGGAATGCTGGGAAAGGGATGTAGGAATATCTGGGTCAGGTAAGTTGGGTGGGTGAGGAAACAATTGCAGACAGACAAAACAAACAAGACAAGAGGCAATGATGATGATCGACACAAACGGTTGGAGCAAACCATGATTGGGGTGAGCGTGGGGACATCCCACACCAATGGTTGTCAAGCTGGGTGACAGTGAGAATTGAGTCCTCACCCACTGGGCTGTCATCACTGTCACCTCACTCCACCACTGGTTGGAGTGCTTGACTTCTCCTTCTCCTCCTCCTGCTATTATATAAAATGAGGGAGAGCAGCATCTCTATGTGGCGTAAGCATGCATCAACAGTACAGAACCCAACACTATGCCCCATCCCTGGGAATTCAGTGTGGGTGATAAAAGCAAACTCTGCCACTGCTCCTGGAGGGAACCACTGTACAAGCCTCTGGGGCAGAACTACCCGAGGGGGCAGGTAGTGCAGTGGCAACAGAGCTGGTGCTGCCAGCTTGACTCCCAGATATGCTGGGCAATGGTGATGGAGCTGGTTGGGGGGGCAGTTGGATCCTGTGGGGCAGGTCTACCCTTCTGTGCTGTGGAGCATTTAGTGATGTTGTACACATGGATGATATGGACACATTTTGATGGCAAGTAATACAATTAAAAAATCAAAAATAAAATAAAACAAAACACAAATAGAATTAAAAAAGAGAGATAAGGGGTGGGTGAGAGGAAGAACAATAGATAGGATTAGCACCTTCAAATGTGACATACAATGCATTAATACAATAATTCGACTCTATTCTCTTAACTTTTAAGACTACCACCTCCTAACACATAACTTTTACTTTTGACTATCAGCTCCTAATAAATGCACACTATACTACAGATGGCAGCAAGTACTCCTTCACATGTTTATATATTGCACATATGCATGTTTAAAATATACATATTGCAGTTTACAGCAGGACATTTGTGCCACTGGTATAGAGGTTTTAATTTAATTTAAACATAATTGAAGAATTAACAATATCTTATAGCTTGGAAGTGGTGTAATTGAACCCAAAACCTCTGACTAAAGTCTAATATTGTACTCTTGGTTTATGCTACAGACTAATGCATGCATACTTGCTTTTACACTTGAGATATATATGTTCAGTTTGATACAACTCTATAAAATACCAAAAAAAGCTATCTTTATCTTTAAATGCTACAGTAACACTACTCTTCTGCTGCATATATACTACATGCTTTCTTCACCCTCGCCAATCTAGCCTCATGTGTTCAGACATTGACCTCCTGGTCCATCCAGCTGTTGAAAAAATAAAACAGAACAGAATACAATTATGAATACCAATCTTACCTATATTCAGCTTTTAAGTTTTACAAATACTCTCTGTAGTCCTAAATTCCTCTATCCAAGCATCAAGGGTATCCTTCTGCCTCTGCTGTAGGTCATTGAAATGATGACTACATTGGCCATCAGTGTGCAGGATACCAGTGGCACTGGATACAGCCCAGGCTAAACTATCCCATGCTCCCATTTTATACTGGGAGTCAGAATAGTCTCCCTGCAGAAGCCTAGTACTGTGGTTCTTAACTAGGAGTCCAATAAAAATATTGGACTTCTGTACATGCCATCTCTGTGCTGTAAACCTTTTCCATAAATGCCTGCAATGTCTACCGTGGATCAAGAACAATGAAGAGTGATGGTTACCTGATATTCCAGTTATCACATTTACTGGGAGTGTCTTCACTGTTTGAAACTATTGCACTCCACTTACCGTCAGGCAAAAACAGTACTTGGCATTCCAGACATCCGAGCACAGCATGTGAGAATGATGTGAGAAAATTATTGTATGCTAAAAGTGAACCTTTATTTTATAATTTAAATAAAGAGGAAACAAGTGCATTGTTTGAGATAAAAATGACAGTAACCTGTATATTACAAAAGCAGATAAAGGAAATGCAATTATGGTGCTTAATATGACATTTTATGTAGAAAAAATGACCCTGATGCTAAATGTTGACAAGATTTACCAAATAACATGTGCATCTATTAAAAAAGCATATGGAGTCATTGATGCTTGTATAGAAGAATGTTTTTTAGATAATTTGATTGACAAAAAAACAGTGGAGTTTTTTAGAGTAGAAAAACCCAAACTAGGAAGGTTTTTGGACTTGCTAAAATCCATAAAACTTAAATTGCCCTGATTTTAGGTCAATAGTAGCCAGTCAAGGCACTAAGATGGAACCTCTAGCCATCTTCGTAGATACATATTTACAGAAGTTAGTCGTACAAAGAAAATCTTATATTAAAGATTCCTTTGAATTCAAAATTTTAGTGAAGAATGTGAAAATAGATGATTCCATGTGGTTGGTTACAGCAGATATTGCTTCATTATATACAGTCATACCAAATGTAGAAGGGTTGGAAGTGGTGAATAGGGAGCTTCATCCTTCAGGAATATTTAACACTAGACAAGTGAGATTGTTCACAGAACTGTTGGATGTTATTTTATCTTATATTTTTTTGAGTATAATGATGAAATATACAGACAGAAAAATGGTGTGGCTATGGGGGCGGCTATGACCCCCAGCTATGCAAATATAGTCCTAATGAACTGGGGAAAAGAAGTTATTTTAGAATCAGTTTTTGCAAAATTTATCATCATGTACATACATTTTATTGATGATTTTTTTTTTATTTGGGAGGGTTCCGAAAAAGAACTCTTAGATTTTATTAAACACGTGAATGAATTCATGAGTTGCCTTTGGTTGACATTTAATTATAGGAAGGACAACATTAAGTTTTTGGACCTGAATGTGTATAGATCTAGCAATGCTTTAAATGTTAAGATTTATAAAAAGGAAGCGCAAAGTAACAGCTGTCTCCACTACAATAATATGCATAAGTTTAGCCTGAAAAAAAAAAACCATAATGAAGGGGCAATTCACTAGAATAAGCAGGTTAATAGATGAGGCAGTATTTTTTGAAAAATAATGTGAAGACCTTAAAAGGAAATTTCAAAACCAGTTGGATTTTTATGTAATAAAGTCAACTTGTGCTTTTAGCCATTCATTATTTTGCCTTTTTACAGCTATTTTGTTTGTTTGGAAGTTTTATGCAGTATTATTCCAAGATATGCTTGGCAACAGTGCTGGAGCTAGTGGAGGGGGGACAGGTGGATCCTGTGCGGCAGGCCTACCCCACTGTGCTGTGGAGCATTTAGTGATGTGGTACAGATGGATGACATGGACCCATTTTTGACAATACGGAAAGAAAGAAGAATTTTTTTAAAAAAAATCAAAAATAAAATAAAATACAAATAAAATGAAAACAGAGAGATAAGGGTTGGGGTGAGAAAAAAATAAGATTAGTACCTTAACATGTGACATACAATGCATTAATACAATCATTTGACTCTAGTATTTTAACTTTTGCTTTTAAGACTACCAGCTCCTAACAAATGCACACTATACTAAAGACTGCAACAAGTACTCCTTGACATGTTTATATATTGCACATATGCATGTTCCAATTATACAGATTACAGTTTCCAGCAGGGCATTTGTGCCATTGTTACAGAGGTTTTAATTTAATTTAAACATAATTGAAGAATTAACAGTATCTTATAGTTTGGAAGTGGTGTATTTGAACCCACAAACTCTGAGTAAAGTCTAATATTGTACTCTTGGTTTGTGCTACAGACTAATGCAAGCATACTTGCTTTTACAGTTGAGTTATGCATGCTCAGTCTGATACAAGTCTATAAAATATCAAAAAAGGTATCTTATCTTTTAATGCTACAATAACACTACTCTTCTGCTGGATATATACTACATGCTTACCTCATCCTCACCAAACTTGCCTCATGAGTTGGGACATTGACGTCCTGGTCCCTGCAGCTATCGAAAAAATAAAACAGAACAGAATACCATTATGAATACCAGTCTTGCCTATATTTAGCTTTTAAGTTTTACAAATACTCTCTGTAGTCCTGAATTCCTCTATCCAGGCATGGAGGGTATCCCTCTTCCTCTTCTGTAGGTCATTGAAATGAGGACTACATTAGCTACCAGTATGTAGGATACTGGTGGCACTGGATACAGCCCAGGCTAAATTATCCCATGCTCCCATCTTATACTGGGAGTCAGAATAACCCCCTTTCAGTAGCCTAACACTGTGGTTCTTAACTAGGAGTCCAATAAAAATCTTGGACTCTTGTACATGCCACCTCTGTGCTGTAAACCTTCTACATACATGCCTGCCATGTCTACCGTGGATCAAGAACAATGAAGAGTGATGGTTTCCTGATATTCCAGTTATCACATTTACTGGGAGTGTGTTCACTGTTTGAAACTGTTGCACTCCAGTTACCATCATGCAAACACAGTGCTCAGCATCGCACACCTCCGAGCACCGCATTTGCGCGATGGTAAGTTGAGCATAACACAGCCAAACAGTGAGACATTATATAATCACAGTTGCAATTTCAAAGTTATTGGAAGTACTGTCAGTTGTGTATGTGTGTTAGGCACATGTGAAGGCCATGCCATTCCAGGGAGCAGAAATATACTTACAGGCATATAGTACACAGTATACCCACAATTATACTTCTGATAATAAATTTGATAATACATAGATATATACAGAAATAACTGACACAATGCAAGTGTGTCAGCCCTCATACATATAATTCATATCAGCTCCATTATGTCAAGTGTTATAAGTGAGACAAGCTATGAGAGGAAGTGGAGCAACTGCAAAAGTGTATAGTATATGATGTATTTGAACCCAGAACATTGTGTATGCCAGCCCTATAGTTACATCTTTTGCCACAAGAAGGTTGAAATAGCAGTTGTCTATGTTGCAGTTCATTGCTATAAACTACCATGTCACAAAAGTAAAACAAAGGTTGCACACTCTGTACTAGAACCCAGGACCATCTCTATTGCAGCTCTACACTTAACACCTGCTGCCACAGGTCTAGTTATATAACATTCCCTCTGCTACTAATCATTCTTAAGGTCTCACTGTTAACCGCAACACATCATTTAGTGAGTTTGCACAATGTCCAATAGTATTAATTGAATGCATCCAATTTCTATTTTTGGCTGTTTGGGTTGTGCCTGCTTCCTGGGTGAGCCAGTTGTCCATTTGTACATTGCTGTGCTTTGTGCAAACTAGATAAGCATAGCCAAACCTGATGTTCATTTTTCTCAATCTCCTGTGCTTGCACTAAAAAAAAAAAACATAGAAAAGAAAAAAAGAAAGTAAAGGGAGAGATAGTTGAAATTAGGAAAAGCAATTTATGAAATACACACCAGAAAATGTTAGTACAGCTCTGCCTTATATTTCTGTGTTTGTTGGCCATTCTTTATTTATCTGAGCAGTAATCTGAGACATGCAGTTTGTAAGACATTTTTTATCAGTGGCCTTATAATGTGTGAGGATATTAAGTGGAAATAATATCATATACAGTTGCCAACAAATGAAGGGTAGGTTGGATGTTAAGGAACACAACCTGTGACTTGTGTGCTGTTTACTTACATTTTCAACCTTACATCTAACATTTTGTAGATATAGCCTGACAAACCCAGTGGAATTAGGCAGCCTGTAGTGTTGTTGTATTTTTCTTCCCAAAATTACTAACAATTCACAGTAGCAATCCATTAAAATCAAAGACTGAGGGAGTGCCTGCACTAGGTTTTCATCTCCTACATTGATCTAATTTTTGGGGGATACAGCAATTCTAATGAGTTCACACATGATTTTCATCTTCTCCATGCTAACAGCCTCAAATATATACCATATAAAAAGGCAACCATGTAGCTAGGCAAACTGATGGTGAGGAGACTTATTTATGTTGGGAAGGCTGCACACAATGCTATTGTTTCAGGATATATCTACACAGGGGAGTACTGAACTTCAGCTATATACTGCATGCACTGGAATGTATTTAAGAACAATCTGAAGCAAAGGCATTTACACTATCTGTATGCATTAGTTTGAAGTGCACTAATGGTGTTGACATGTTTGTCAAGCCATTTCAGAGGTATACATGATTGCCAAGACATTAAAATAGAATGCTGTGTGATAAATATGCACAAATGCTTCAGTGACAGTTCCTTTGATAGCACATTTAGCATTTCAAAGATGGTTTGTTATCAAAATGTGTCATGTTCCTGTTCTTTTGAGGGAGGACAAAGGTGAGTTACTGTTATGGCACAGACGAGGGTATGTTGCTGTTGTTAATTTCCTTGTTTTGCATCCTATCTTTTGTTCATATTTCACATCTGTAGACTGTTGTATGTTTCTACAGGTGTTAATACTGAGTGACTAACTTTTTTGTTTTATCTGTAATCAATTATTTAATACTTATGTGATGCGTATGTGTATTATCCTTCTGATGTCTTTTTGGACACCTAGGAGTATGCCAACCAGGCATGACAATCCTTGGAAACCTCACCTTTACCGATGCTGAAAACCAGGTCATAGTGGATGCCTTTAGGCAACATTGTGCTTTACTGCTTGAAATGGGACATGGAGAGAAGCCTTCTAGCTTATCAGTGGAAGTGGTAAGCACTAGGTAACCTATCTACCACAGGAGGAGTGGTTTCTGGCCCAAAAATTATAGTTTATTGGCTGTTTGGGAAGCTTTTCCATCTCTTTCAACCTTCTGATTTAAAAGCCTGTGTTTGTGCTTGTTTCCTACCTTTCCTGCTACTAGTCTAATCCAGGTACAGATTTGCTGTATCCAGGGCTCTTTGTAAGTTTCTAAGCCCCCAAGCCTTTCCATGTTGGAGGAAAGCTTTCTAGCTCATCAGTGGGAGTGGTAAGCATTCGGTAGCCTGTCTACCAATAGTGGTCCATGGCCCAGAAATTGTAGCTATTGACTGTTTTTTTCCATCTCTTTCAACTTTCTGGTTTGAAAGCCACACTTGCGCCTGTTTTCTGCCTTTCCTATAACTAGCCTAGTCCGGTTACAGAGTTGCTGTATCCAAGATTGTTAGTAAGCTTCTGAGCCCCCCCCCAAGCCTTTCTGTGTTGGAGGGAAGCCTTCTAGCTTATCAGTGGGAGTGGTAAGCATTAGGTAGCCTATCTACAACAAGAGGAGTGGTTCCTGGCCCAGACATTGTAGCTATTGGCCGTTTGGCCATTTTTTTTCCATCTCTTTCAACTTTTTGGTTTAAAAGCTGCACTTGCACTTGTTTCCCACCTTTCCTGTAACTATCCGAGTCCTGATACAGAGTTGCTGTATCCAGGACTGTTGGTAAGCTTCTGAGCCCCACAAGTCTTTCTGTGTTGGAGGAAAGCCTTCTAGCTTATCAGTGGGAATGGTAAGCACTAGGTAGCCTGTCTACCACAAGAGGAGTGGTTCTTGGTCCAGAAATGGTAGTTTATTGACCATTTGTACAATTTGTCCATCTCTTTCAACTTTCTGGTTTAAAAGACCACATCTGTGCTTGTTTCCCTTCTTTCCTGTAACTAACCTACTGGGAAGCACTAGAAAGCCTTAAACTGATACAAGCCTTCTAGCTTAGAAGAGAGACTTTGGAGTGATTAAGTATCAGTTTTCTGTACTTTCTTGCTGTACTTAACTGTTTTCTGCCTAAATGCCAATTTTCCAGCATTTATTGTGATTTAAAAGCTTGTTTTTTTTTCACATATTGTACTTATTTGACTGCCTGCAATTAAAAAAAAATGTTTTTTGTTTAAATAATTTGTTTAACTGTTGTAGGTTACACACTAAAGTGCAATAGCCTTTTCTGATCGTTTGTAGTCATTTAAAGTTGTTTTAAGTGTATTGTTTACTATTTTTGTCTTATCTGTTCAAAAAAATAAAAAAAATCCTTTTTTCCCATCTTTCTAATCTAGTATGGTCCAGTTTTCAGGCTAGTGATGAATTCAGGTCTGTGTTACAAGTTCCTAAGTTGCTCATACCTTACTTGGATAGAAGGAAGTTTCTCTGTTCACCTGTGAGAGAGGGGAGCTTTGAGCAGCCTCTCTGTCCCTGGAGGAGTTGTCCAGCCCAGAAGTTAGTAGTTTATTGGCCATTTTGGGCTAATTTCTATCTCATTCATTTCCCTGCTATAAAAAACACATTTGCATGGTTTTGCGTGCCGGGCAGCACCAGTTAGCTAGGGTAAAATTATTTCCAGCTCCACTAAGTCTCCTCTTCAGTTTTTCCCTTGAAACTAGTTTAAATCTCATCCTAAGCACTCAAAAAGCATCCTACAGCCCAGCATTTGCTCAGACATAATAACAAGCACTAATATACCCTGACACTTGATTGCCCAGCAGGGCAAGGCTCTTTATTCACCTCTCACCAACCAAGCGACTAAGCAGCTCATCCTACTATTCAGGAATGACCAAAGGGCAATTTCAGGTGTAGCCTCCAGTCCAGCTGGTGAATCTGGGTATCCTGAGGCAATGTTACAACTGTCTCATGTACACAGACAACCCTCTCCTCCTACCATAAAACACTAACGTATGCAAGAGATGCAATTATACAGCCAAACTGGAGGCTAAGCTGTCTCCACCCAAGACTGGAACAGACAGTCAAGAGGAGAAGGTTAACACTTGCACCATACCTCCAGCCACACATAAACCTACTAAACCAGCACTGGCAAAAAATACACATAAATACACAAAATCATACTTGGAGGCTCTAAATAAAAACCTGCAAAAGCATCAGAGGCCTCCAAAGCAGACACCCAAACAACCTGTACCTCCCGTCACAAACCAGACAACACATAAAACACAAAATCAGTGTGCCACACAATCACAGCCCTTAAGGTGAAATAACATACCTACACACTAGTAATAGGTAACTCTATAGTCAGGCACACTGACGTCCCACTCACTAGGCTGGACAAGCAGAAGGTTACTGTTAGCGGCTTGTCAGGAGCCAGAATCTGCCATATACCACAAGCACTCCGGTCACTCCAGAACAAGTACAAATATGACTCTGTCATTGTTCATGTTGGTGTGAATGACCTGAGATGTACCTCCCTGGACTACATTAAGAGAGACATGGAAGAGCTCTCTGATCATGTAGCCCAGGCTGGTATGACCCTGACCCTGAGTAGCATCCTGCCCTCACCAAGAATGATACCTCAGTATAAAGAAAAAATGATTAGTTTCAACTATTGACCAAGCTTCTGGTGTCATTCAAAGGGGATCCAGTATCTTTCAGCCTGGGACGACATGCTTGACGAGCTGCATTGCTTCGCAAGAGACAGCTTACACCTGTCACCCCTAGGCTTTTGAATGCTGGCCAAGGCTCTTGCTGCCCCCATAGTGGCTCTTTTAGGCAAGACTCAAAGGTCAAACCTACCTCCGTAAACAGCACAATTAACAAAAAAATGAAGGTTATGCTACTCAACGCCAGGAGTTTAAATCTCAAAATGCATGTGCTCAAAGCACTCCTCAGTATGGAGAACGTCAACATCTTTGCAGTAACTGAAACCTGGTTCAAGGCTCCAGAGAGCACTCCAGCACTACCAGGATACAACTCGTACCACACATTCCGGCCACAGAACACGGACCAAAACACAAAAGGAGGGTGTGTATCATTCATCAAGGATACCTACACCTCCAGGTTAGTGGTGCAGCATGATACCTCTGAGATCATCCATGTGCAACTAACATCAGGCAAATCTACAATGCAAATTGTGGCCTGCTACAGATCACCCTCCATGACCCAGGACCACCACTCCGCCTTTCTGGAGACACTGGAAAACATGAAGGTCCTACCGAACACCCTGATATTGGGTGATTTCAATTACCCTACCATTAACTGGGAAAACTACTTAAGTACAAACTCCCAGGCCCAGCACTTCCTGGAATTCATCAACTCAAATGCCCTGGATCAGCTGGGTAAACTCCCCTACCAGAGGTAAAAACATATTGGACCTGGTCATCACAAACATGGGCGACAGGTGTTCCACACCGGAGGTCAACTTGTCACTGGTTAGATCAGACCATAAACTAATCACTCTGGATGTCCACATCCCACCACCACCCCCAACTAAGGAAATCACAGTAAAAAACTTTTATAAAGCAAACTTCACCTTACTTAAGACAGAGGCGGTAAGTTTCACAGCCCCCACACTAAAGGATAATGCTGCACAAGATGCAAAAACATTTACAAATGCTCTTTATGAGCACCTACAAGGACGTATGGATTGTGCCATCCTAGCAAAACCAAGGCTCACTCCTCTAAGAGAAGGAAATCAGTCTGGTGGACCCCTGCCATAAACAGGCTATACAATAGAAGGAGGAAATTATTTCAGAAAAAAAGCAAATCCCAAGAAGGAAAGACATCCCTGATCAGTATCAGTAAGAAACTAAGGTCCCTCATAAAATCATCCAAGGTTAACTTCGATAGAAAAATAGCCAAGGATTCAAAAGATAACCACAAAGCTTTCTTTAGCTATGTTAAGAATCTAAGTGGCAACTCGCAGATATGCACTCAACTAGTGCAAAATAGCACAAAATATACTGAACCTACTGATATTGAACCAACATCCTGGCAGATAGAGTCAGTGCAAACTTCACCCCACTCTCACCCCCAAAAGGGCTCACAACAATACCGGAAAAGTGTAGTGTCCCGGAAATCACAGATGCACAGGTAAAAATAGCCCTTTCAAAAGCCAAAAACACAGCATCAATGGGGTCAGATGGTGTCCCAGGCTGCATCTTGCATGAACTACAGAACAAATTAACCCCCCACCTAAACACATTGTTCAACCTCAGCCTCTCCACAGGCTACGTGCCCAAAGAATGGCATACAGCAATGGCTATTCCACTCCACAAAGGAGGGGCCACTGAGCCTGGTAACTATCGCCCCATAAGCCTGACTAGCCTGGTCTGCAAGGCTATGGAGTGCATCATCATGGAACACATTAACAAAGACATTGGGAACCTCCAAACACTTGACCCAACCCAGTTCGACTTTATTAAGGGCAGATCATGCCTACTAAACCTGGATGACTTCTTCAAGACAGTCACCAAGGCCATAGATGAGGGAAAGGTTTTTCACACAGCCTACCTTGACCTCGCCAAGGCTTTTGACACCATTCCCCACTCAGGTATTACAGAAAAACTCACCAGCCTGAACATAAACCCCTACATCATGAGACTGGTTGCCAACTGACTTACAGACAGAACTCACACAGTAAGAATAGTGGGCTCCAGGTTCGACTCTAAACCAGTCACAAGTGGTGTCCCACAAGGTTCGGTCCTGGGACCCCTACTGTTCAGCATATACTTCTCAGAAGTACAGGCAAACACAGGAGGACTATGGTTAACCAAGTTTGCCGATGATTGCAAACTGGGAGCCATAATTGACTCTCCGGCTGACACGGACATCCTCCAAAAGGGCCTTACTGAGATGGACATCTGGTGTTAAAGTCATGGCCTTAAGCTAAATGCCAAAAAAATGCATAGTCATCCTGTTTGGGAAAAACAAAACACCCACGAATTACCACATAGGTGGCAGCCCCCTTAATAAAGAAGAGGTAATAAGTGATTTGGGGACCTAGGTAGATAGTAATCTCTCCTTTGACAATCATGTTGCCAAAGTAGTTAGAAAATCCTTATATGTGGCTCATCTAGTTACTAAAGGGTTCGCATCTAGAAATAAAGAGGTTATAGTGCCCCTCTACTCATCACTCATCAGACCCATCAGCGAGTACAATGCCCCATTTGGGATGTACCTCACAAGACACTTCTAACATTTGGAGAGACCACAGAAGTACCTCACCAAGAGGATTGCTGGCCTTAAACATATATCCTATGCAGCCCGACTGAAAAACCTCCGGGTGAATTCAGTGGCATATCACTTACTCAGAGGTGATCTCTGCCTGACTTACAAAGCTATGTCCAACCCAGAATTGATGGACATGCTCCACCTAAAGAAATCTAAGTCACTGTGAACCATGCACTCTAGTGAGCTAAACCTTGCCACAATAATAAATAGAACATGCTGGAGGGATAGATTCCTGTCACAGAGACTCCCCATGCTTTGGAACAAAATTCCAAACTACATTAGGCAGAGCCCCTCACTAACAATCTTCAAGAGAAACCTTGATGAGTGGGTGGGTAACAGGAAATACACCCCAGGGATCAATTCATTGGATCTACTTGACAGATGATCAGTTAATTAATCAAAGGGGTGGCAAAAGCTGACACACTCTGGGGCTAGGCTTATAAACGCCCTCGGGCAGATAGCCTTGTACCTACCTATGAACCTATGAGATATGGCATGTAGGATGCAAATTTGGCAACAGATAATTGCTGATCTGAATGCCATGGATGGCCATGGCAGGACATATGAGCAGATGCACCACAGGGCCACTGACATGATGACATCTGCATGGAGGAGAGCAGCTGTAGTGGGCCATGAGCAGATGGGTACCAGGGGAGGGCCTGCTAGACAACCACCACTAACACACAATGAAGAGTTCTGACCAATATCAGGGATCCAGACAGCTTATGGGAGAGTGAAATACAGCATGTCCTGGATGTGGAAGCAACAGTGTCAAAGACAGCAAACAAATCCCAGGAGGGGCTTTCAGGTAGAATTTGGGATCTCAACAGCTGAATACTATTACATAGTAAAACAACTGAAATCAATACATTACTTCTGTGTCACATGTATTTTTTTGGTGGAGGACTAAAGATTGCTACAGTTATTAGGTTTGAGTTGACAGCCACGTCCTTGTTGAAAGTATACTTAATGGACATATAAAGGGGTAAAAGAATTGCAATCAAAAATAATTCCCCTGCACGGAAGTGATTGCACGGCTCAAAAACACATGGTTAACAAAAAGCAGAAGCCAACAACTGGGAGCTGTATGAACTAATTTAATTAGTTATAAAAAATAAAAAAACACAAAAATAACAGACTGGTTTCGGCTATGGTGTTAACCTAGCCTTCATCAGTATAAATATTCATAACATCTTGGGGTTCTTTTATACACTGACATAATTAGTCACAAAATTTCATTGGTGAGTTCATGAATATTCATTAGTATACAAAATCATAAATATTCATTAAGACCAGGCTGGAAAAGTCCACCTAATTTAACAATCCATTTCTGTTCTTTTATATTTAGTTTGCTGTGCCACCCAGATTTGTTAGATCTGTCGCCTATTATTTTATCAATGATAGTAAAATGAAATCTTGCCATGGTATGTTTAAGAGTGTGTTTATACAAGGTGTTACTCATTCTTTTACATTTTACATCACTAAGGTGTTCTGAAATATGTAACTTGAGAGGGCTAGATGTTTGTTCTATGTAAATGCATGACAACTGCAAGAGGCCATACAGATAATCCAATCTGTGCTGCAATTTGCAAAAAACCTGATGTCATATATAGTACTACAATTACTACTGGAAAATTGTTTGGTTTTAAGCACATGTTTACAATGGCTGCAATGACCACATGGCATGCAGCCCACAAGTTTATCTCCAGAAATTAAGGTTTGGATCGTATTCTGCTTAGTAGCATCATGGTGATGTTTGTAGTGACTGAAATGAGATCTGAGATTTTTCCCCCTTCTAAATGAAAATATGCAAGTCACGGATAAATGCTGTGACAAAACACTGTCAGCTAGGAGAATGTTCCAATGTCGTCTGATAGCATCAATGACTCTGTATTTCTACCATATGTAGTAGCAAATCGTAAATTGTTACTTTTGTTTTGTGATTTATGTTTGCACTTGAGAAGGTCTTCCCTGTCCAGATTAGCAGCATAATTGCTTGCTGTATGTACATAACCCATACTGTAGCCCCTTTATTCAAAACTGTTCGACAGATCTTTACGAAAAAGCTGAAAGGTGTTTTCTTCTGAGAAAATACGTCTCATCCTAATAAATTGAGACTTGGGGATGTTTTTGGTAATATGTGCTGAATGAAAGCTGGATGTGTGGAGTAAGTTGTTATATTCTGGATATTTTCTAAATACTTATGTGCGAAGGGTGTTATCCTTATTCCTTGTTACCAGCACATCAAAATATGTGATCTTGTGTTGGTCATAATTGATGGTAAATTGTAAACCCCATTTGTTATCATTGAGATACTCAACAAATTCCATCAGGTATTCTACATCTGACCTCCACACCATCCAGCACTCATCCAGATATATATGCCAAATATCAATTTCCATTAAATATATGTTGTGTGTAACATCATAAATGATCTGTTCTTCTATGTATGCCATATATAGATTTGCATATTTCGGGGCAAATGATGCACCCACTGCAGTACCCCGTATTTGGAGATAACATTGTTTTCCATAGAAAAAAACATTTTTGGTGAGAACATGTTCAGTTAGGCATATAAGAAAAGTGTTAAAGCCAGGTTTGTATAGCTCTGATTTGTATAGCCAATATTCTACTGCATCAAGCCCTGCCCAATGTGGTATGTTGGTGTATAGTGCACTAACATCCAAGGTGCATAACAACCAGTCATCTTCAATTTGCATTTTATTTATGATACCTAAAAATTCTGTGGTACCCTGAATTCTAGATCTTACCCATCTCAATAATGGTTTGAGATGTTTAGTTAGAAATTCAGATAATGGTTCAGTTAAGGAGCCATTACCTGCCACAATTGGTCTGCCTGGGGGATGCAAAGGATCTTTATGTATTTTGGGCAGAAAATAGATATATTGGCTATTGGGATCAGATATAGTGAGATGATTTTTGGTGTTTTGTGTAATGATGCCATTTTCTACTGCTGAATCCAAAAACATATCTATTTGATGTTTAAACATAGATATTGGATCAAGAGGCATTCTGGTATAATATCTGGCATCTTCCAGCTGTCTCTGAGCCTCAGCATCATATTGGGTGCAATTCATGACTACCACAGCACCACCTTTGTCTGCAGAAATGATAACCAAATTTTTGTTATTGATAAGTTCCTGTAAGGTTGACATATCTACCTTTGAGAGATTGTTAGATTTGGGGTGAGTCATACCCGAAGTGAAGTGTAGATCTTTGAGAACACTATTTTGGAAAAGACTCACACAAGGATGTATGGGTGGGACAAAGGTGGATTTGCGGTATTTAAAATTATCAACAGTAACATCACTATATTTTTTGTCATGAAAATACAATTTTAAGTTAAGCAATCTGCAAAATGCTGTCACATCTTGTGCAAATGTGTCTTCAGGAACAAAAAAACCCGGTATAAAAGAGAGACCTTTATTTAGCAAAAACGTTTGTGAGTCAGATAATTTTACATCAGAAATGCTTAGTACATTTGTTCTAGCATACTTGTTTATTTGTTTGCCAACAGTTCCATTAAGCCCTCCAAACTTCTTATTTTTTCGATGTTTCCTGCCTCCCGTCTTGTAAGGCCTAAAGAGGCCACACTGTTATTGCGTTTGGGGATGGGGAAATCTGAGGTTTTCTGTGTGTCCAAATCATGCCAGAAGAGTAATCACCCCCCCGATGAATCAGTATGTGTATTGCGTTTTCTATGAATGGACTTGGGACGTTTGAATTTAGGGGTGGTATTGGTTTTATGATAACCACCTTCAAACCTAACATGTGTAGTCTGTTGAAAGGGATGACCTTTGTCATAGTCTGTATGGTCCCTTTGAAATTTTTTGAGTTTCCTTTCCTTGAGTTGTTGTTCAAAGGTAAGTAAGTCTGAACTAAGTTTAGATAATAGGGTGGAAAAAATGGCTGGTCCTTATATTGATTACTATCATCACATAATTTTCTAACATTAAGGATTTCCCTGTCAATAGTATGTTCATAGTATCTGGATAATGTTTCCACAAATTTCATGGAACAGTTTTGTTATATTGTTGACCATTCTCTGGTTAGTTGTTCATCAACCACATTGCCAAAGTGGTTAGAAAGACCTTCTACATAGCTCACCTCATCATGAAAGGATTCACATCTAGATCAAGAGAGGTAATTGTGCCCCTTTATTCATCCCTCATCAGGCCCATCATAGAATACAATGCCCCCTTTGGGATGTACCTTACCCGACACCTGCAGCAATTAGAAAGACCCCAAAAGTACCTCACCAGGAGGATCAAGGGACTCAATCAGATGCCATATGCTGCTCAGTTAAAAAACTCCAGCTCTACTCAGTTGCATACCTCCTACTTTGAGGCAATCTATGCCTGACATATAGGGCTATGTCCAACCCAGAATTAATGGACATGCTCCACCTCAGTAAATCTAAATCCCTTAGAGCCATGCGCTCGAGGGACTTGAACCTCAGCACAGAAATAAACAGAACATGCTGGAGGGACAGATTCATAACCCAGAGGCTCCCTTCGCTCTGGAATAGAATTCCAATTCATGTTAGGCAGAGCACCTCACTGACTCTCTTCAAGAAGAATCTTGATGAGTGGATGGGGGATCGTAGGTTTGTCCTGGAGATTACTTCATTGTCACTATTAGACAGAGGCACAGTAAACTAAACTTTAAAAAGGACACAGTATACTCAAATCAAGGGGTGGCGTAAGCCAAACACAATCGGGCTAGGCTTATAAATGCCCCAGGGCAGATAGCCTAGTATGAACCTATAATCTAATTCAGTTACTAATGGCTGAATTTTAACTCTAAGCCCTCTGGGGGTTATCCCTTTAGCCATATACGCTTTGAATAATTTCAGATGTCATACATTGGACCTTAATGTTCTCATGCTTCTATTAAGTTGTTGAAACAACTTTTTACAGTGGGTTTTGGGATTGTTTGTGGTATTAAAACTATTATCATTGGGTCATTCTCCTATCCCAAAAATGCCCAAATCTTCCTTGTCAGAAGAGAGCCCAACCAAGATCCGATTTAGATCTATTTTGGAAATAGAAAAAGAGAAATTGGATACAAAGGTATAAAGGAGCCACACAGACTCAAATGCAAGTTAGAGACAAATTCAAAGATCAAACTTAATCAAATAAAATGTTTGATCAAAATTAAAAGACAGATTCACACTTGTGTATTAGCCAAATACCAATTTCAATTATGAGAAAATATCAAATACAAAGAAACTGAATGCAGTACCACGTCCTAGAGATTAAAGAGATTGTATGTGGAAGCTGGGCAATAATGGCCAGTCACACTTAATCAAATATTGAGTCAAAGCCAAAAGTTTTAAACCATATGAGGTCTAAGTTGTTAGAAACAGCCCTGACAAGAATAATCATACATAGATCTTGTTGGCTTACATTGAACATATCATTAAAGTATTTATAAATATAACCTCTAGTAGTTGACAAACATCTTTGCCCCATCCAGATCCACTTATAAATGAAAAGCAAATGTTAGGACAATAATGGTAACTGCAATATAATTATATTGCAATAGCCCATAACAGGTACCAAATTAATTGTAGAAGAGTCCAAAGTTGGCTTAAAAAACATGTGTCAATCAATAAAATATAGTTGTCTGTAGTCTACTATTGAGTCCATCAATAAAGGGGCCCATTATCTATTTAAATTGGAGTCCTATAGATTGGACAAATCGAACTGACATGGGAAAATATACTAAAAATATTATATATATATATATATATATATATATATATATATATATATATATATATATATATATATATATATATGTGTGTATTGCTCCCTCAACCAGTATAGATTAAACTGATGGAAAGATAAGACCAATAAATTTCTTGCAAGATGATACTATATTGTATAATCTTATGTAGTGTGACCATACTTGTAAGTGGTCTCAATATGTCCAACAAGTCCAAAATGGTTCACAATATTATTAGCATCTGCAATTTATGAATTCCCAGAGCTGTATTAATATGAGTGATTTAGATATGCTCACCATATAAGTTGTCAATTAGGCAAATATCTAACTGTAGCCTTATTGTGTTACATGTCCACACAACAAAATATGTTAAATGAAACTTAAACATTTTGGTAGTAGGAACAACATTGATTTAGACCATGTCAGGCAAGCAATTATTATATAAGTAATGCAATAATGATTGTCAGCACAAATCTATATCTACGTCCCAAAGTTGTACTGGCTTGATATCTTTAGCAAAATAAGTCTAAGAATTACACATAAATCAGTTGTAAAAAATATATAGTCCAAGGTTACCTGTCTGCCTTGCAGTTGCAATGAATCCTGAATCATAGGACAAAGAAATGTAATGCTTGATATAATAACGGCCTTAGTATAAATGGACTTATTTTATCAAATCATATAGATGTATTGCCGTTATGTCAATTAAGCACACAATCATTTATTTGTCCATTATAATTCTGAAACAACCCTATGCATTTATTGAATCACAAGGTGATAGCCCTACAACCTGCAATGGATGACGCAGCTTACCGTGTGGGTAAATCAGATTGCCACACAATCTCGAATGCTATCAGTACCCAATCACAATAAAAAGTATATGTGTTTTTCCATCCCAAACAAAACACAAAATAATATCTTTGTGATAGAAAATGATATTGTTTGCCTATAAGTTCAAAAGTTATTGTTTAAATGTCATAAAAGATGGCCCATGGTAATGTAACAGGTGTCCAGTAGTAAAATTAGTTCCGCACAGAGTTCCTAATATGATCCAAAAGCTTTATAACCATTCATTGATCATAAATGTTATTTGTATATGAAAATCCAATTTGGCATGTTCGCAGTCATTTTTCCAATAGTCTTATGTTCACACAATACAGGAATTAATGAGGTTTGATACCCGAACACCAACTACAAATGTTGAACCCACTGATGCTTCCTGATACACCTCCGATAGCATCCAGGTGAAATATATAATATAAACAACAAATGGTTATAAATCTTTTGGATAATATCAGGAACTTTGGGCAAAACTAATTTCACTATCGGCCATTTTGTTGAGCTTTTTACATTATTATGGGTCGTTTTTTCATATTACATTAATATGGTAATATTGCTAAATTGCTAGAACCACTATCTGAATTTCTAACTAAACATATCAAACCATTATCGAGATGGGTAAGATCTAGAATTCAGGATATCACAGAATTTTTAGGTATCATAAATGACATGCAAATTGAAGACGACTGGTTGTTATGCACCTTGGATGTTAGTGCACTATACACCAACATATCACATTGGGCAGGGCTTGATGCAGTAGAATATTGGCTATACAAATCAGAGCTATACAAACCTGGCTTTAACACTTTTCTTATATGTCTAACTGAACATGTTCTCGCCAAAAATGTTTTTTTTTCTACGGAAAACAATGTTATCTCCAAATATGAGGTACTGCAATGGGCGCATCATTTGTCCCCATATATGCAAATCTATATATGGCATACATAGAAGAACAGATCATTTATGATGTTACACACAACATATATTTAATGGAAATTGATATTTTTGGCGTAGATATCTGGAAGACTGCTAGATGGTGTGGAGGTCAGATGTAGAATACCTGATGGAATTTGTTGAGTATCTCAATGATAACAAATGGGATTTATAATTTACCATCAATTATGACCAACACAAGATCACATATTTAGATGTGCTGGTAACAAGGAATAAGGATAACACCCTTCGCACATAAGTTTTTAGAAAATATCCAGAATATAACACCTTACTCCACACATCCAGCTTTCATCCAGCACATATTACCAAAAACATCCCCAAGTCTCAATTTATTAGGATGGGACGTATTTGCTCAGAAAAAAACACCTTTCAGATTTTTCGTAAAGATCTGTCGAACAATTTTGAAGAAAGGGGCTACAGTATGGGTTATATACATACAGCAAGCAATTATGCTGCTAATCTGGACAGGGAAGACCTTCTCAAGTACAAACATAAATCACAAAACAAAAGTAACAATTTACGATTTACTACTACATATGGTAGAAATACAAACAGAGCCATTGATGCTATCAGATGACATTGGAACATTCTCCTAGCTGACAATGTTTTGTCACAGCATTTATCCGAGATTTGCATGTTTTCATTTAGAAGGGGGAAAAATCTCGGATCTCATTTCAGTCACTACAAACATCACTATGATGCTACTAACCAGAATACGATCCAAACCTTCATTTTTGGAGATAAACTTGTGGGCTGCATACCATGTGGTCATTGCAGCCATTGTAAACATGTGCTTAAAACCAAACAATTCTCCAGTGGTAATTGTAGTACTATATATGACATCAGGTTTTTTGCAAATTGCAGCACGGATTTGATTATCTATATGGCCTCTTGCAGTTGTCATGCATTTTACATAAGATAAACATCTAGGCCTCTCAAGTTACATATTTCTGAACACCTTAGTGATGTAAAATGTAAAAGAATGAGTAACGCCTTGTATAAACACATTCTTCAACAGACTTTTCCAGCCTGGTCTTAATGAATATTTATGATTTTGTATACTAATGAATATTCATGAGCTCGCCAATGAAATTTTGTGACTAATTATGTCAATGTATAAAAGAACCTCAATAGAATCAAACCCTTCTTAACTCCTATAGCTAGAACCACCATTGCCCACTCTCACTTAATCTCAACTCTTCTCTATGCTTCTCCTATTTATACTAATCTAAAAAAAAAATATTCTTCTCAAACTATCAAACTCCTATAACAATATTGTCATTTTTGCCACTGGCAATGCATTTCGAACACACCACTGTCTGAATCTAAAGCAGCTAGACTGGCTTGAACTCTCTAATGTGCTAACTTTTTCCCAACTCACCATTGCTCATAAAATCTTTTACCAACCAAATAATACTCCAATACTTGCTAACTTCATTACCCCTTATAATAATCTGAATTCCCTATGCTCTTCGAGTAAACTAGCACGTATCTGGCGTCCTTCTCCTTTAACCAGATAGCGACTTGGTTGATAGAAGGTTCAGGCAACTCTATGTACTTGCTAGCATTCATTATGCACAACAGATGTCATATTTACTTGTACTAATTCAGCGACTGGCTTAGTGAGTTGATAGCATATGTTTTGAATATTTTTCTTGCTATGGTAGATGCTTAATGGTTCTGCTGATCTTGTAAATGGTTATAAGTCTACTCCAAGTACTTGCCAGCGTTTCACGACGCAAAAAGTTAATGGCATATTGTCATAATTTAACTTTTAGACTGGATCAGTGATTTGTTGCAGCAATCTCAAAGTGTCTGCACGTGTTTCTTGTTGTAGCACTGGTGTCTGTTATCTAATATTGTTGGCTAATATTGTTGGGTAATTGTTTTGTACTGTATGCTTTTGCAATTTAATCTCTCAGCCTTGTTATACCATGTGTTTTGCCTTCTAGTTCCATGTTTGTTCCTTACATTGGAGCTATCATGATCCTGACTATCTAGTGACTGTAACACTAACTGTATAATAACTGTTGTTGATTACTTACCCCCAAGCATTGAGTTCCCACTAGACCAAATACATTAACACCTCTGAATCTATTCTACATACATGGAGAAACTAATTTGTGCTACCTCTCTCCCTTCTATCACAGGAAGCCCCCCACTCTAATCCTAACAACGCGTGGCTCCTAAGAACAAACGCTCCTACCTGACAACAACCAAAGTGTCTGCACAGACCAGTCCTCACCTCCTTGAGAAGCTACTACCCAATTCTCTTGGATAGCCCAAAATAAGGTTGTTGCTTACTGGAACCTGACTTTATCATTTCTGTAACTGAAGTGAAAAATATATCCCTCCAAACTGCTTCTCTACTGTATGCACTGGTAGTAATTTCACTCACCTAGTGCTGGCTCTAAGACCTTGAGAACTCCGGGCGGTGTATGCCCCGCTCGCTCGCTCGCTGGCTCCGCTCCGCTCCTCCTGCCCCTTATCCCACCCGCCCCAGTACCTCTACATTTATAGCAATAGATAACCCTCCCGACTTCTCCTCTACATACTATACTCCCCTTTAATTTCCTCCTTTCTCCTCCCTCCTCTAGGTCCTCCCCTATTCCAAAGACAAAACTAAAGCCTTTTCCTTCCTAGTACACTTTCCACCCTTACACCATGGCCAAATTCCTCTATTCTACAACCCTCCTCTCAACGACCCTACTACTCCTTATTGCCTATTTGTTAACAAAGTATGAAAACCAAACTCTTATAGGGTTCTCCCATCCTAAGCGCTACACCAACTGCCATCCTACTCTTTCAACACATCTGTCCCACCAACGCCTTTCACTGTTAAAACAAAATTCCCCAACTTAGCCCAACTCACGCTCCGTCACCCTAAAATTTCAAACAATAAAAATCACCTCAAATTACTATTCAAACTACAAAGACTACTTATCTACCTGAAAAATAGTATTACCATTTATGGAGATATCCATCCCAATCCAGGTCCCCCTAAAGTCTTAGACTCTAACCCATCTAAATTTGCTCGTAATTCTACTGACTCCCTTCTAGTACTACACCTGAACCTAAGAAGCATTAACAACAAGGTGCACAACCTGCACGCTATGTTAGCTACTCATTCCCCTGATATTATGTGTCTAACTGAAACATGGCTAAAACCCACCACTAAGCATGAAGAGATTCTCCCTCCCGGGTATAATATCTTCAGGGCCGACCGTGTAAAGAAACGGGGTGGAGGTATAGCTGTTATGTTCAGGAATACTCTGAATATCATTAAGAACCCAACACAACCTCCTATAATCTCTAACTTAGAACTTATTGCCCTAAAGCTATGCTTAAACACTCAAAAATGCATCAACCTCATTGTTATTTATATCCCACCAGGGAATAACATAGAAAATCTTGAGCAAACACTGTCCTGGCTAGCCACTAGTTACCCACAAGAAACCATAGTACTTGGGGATGTCAATATAGACTGGTCCCTCTGTTCTTCCCATACAACCCCACAACCTATTAACCTACATGGCTTTTCCCAAAATATACCTTGTCCAACCAGACTGGGCAATACTCACCAAAAAGAAACCACCATCGATTGGATCCTTACCAATAAAGATTCAATTAACTATACCACTGGGACCCTTCCCAATGACCTCAGCGACCACCTAATTACCTATATTATTAAACATAAATGCCCAACTTCCAACCCCCCCTTATATAGATTAATTAGAAACAAAAAGAACTTTGTCCCACAATTATTCCTTGCAGACCTAAAATCCTGAAACTGGTCTATATTAAAATCTCTACCCCTAGAAGAGAGTGTTTCCCACTTCAACGATACATTCCTTATGATACTAGAAACACATGCCCCAAACAGACTAATCAGATCCAAAATGCGTATAGCACCTTGGTTAACTAGAGAAACCAAAAACAAAATGAAACTCAGAGACCAGGCCTGGGACAAATGGAGAGCCACGAAAACCCCCCAAGACCGCATAAAATTTCAACAGCTAAGAAACACCACCAAATCAGCCACTACCCAGGACAAAAAACAATACTTCTGCCACCTCCAGAATAAACACCAGAACAATCCAAAGAAGTTCTGGGCAGGATTTAACAATCTCCTTCACCCAGGTAAAACTACCACTCCAATCCCTGAGAAGCACATCGAAAGATGCAGAGGTAGTAGCCAACACCTTTAACTCCTTCTTCACCGATACTATCCAATCCCTTGCTAGCCAACTAACCTCCACTGCTCCACCTTCCTCTCAATCTCATGAAGCGGCCCTCATCTCCTTTAACCTAAACCCTGTCTCTTCCTCCTATATTTGTCCCTCTTAAAAAAACTTAAACCAACCACCCTGGCGGCTGATCACCTCCCAGCGGAATATTTACAAATAGCATCTGAAGTCATTGCCTACCCTATATCCATCCTGATCAACCGAACTATTACTGAAGCCACTATTCCCTCTTCCTGGAAGATTTCTTATATCATTCCTCTTCATAAAGGAGGTACCTCCACTGAAATATCTAACTACAGACCAATAGCAATCCTGTCTCCAATAGCGAAAATCATGGAAAGATGTGTTCACAAACAACTCCTTCACTACTTAACCCTTAATCGACTCTTATCTAACTCCCAACATGGTTTCCGCCCTACCATAGTACTACCACTGCCCTCCTTTCCTTTATTGACTCCATTAATAACAATCGTAACAACAAACTAATATCCTCCGCCCTCTTTCTTGACCTATCAAAAGCGTTCGACATGGTCAATCACCAACTCCTACTTAATACCCTAGAAAGTCTATATCTTAGCACCCCTGCACTAAGCTGGTTTAAGGCGTACCTTACTGGTAGGCAACAAGCTGTCCTATGGCAAGATAAACTATCAGGCCTGCTCTCAAACACCATTGGTGTTCCTCAGGGTTCCATTCTTGGTCCTCTTCTCTTTTCCATCTTCATAAATAACCTGCACTCAGTCATCCCGAAATCCACCTGCATACAATATGCTGATGACTCCACCCTGATCTGCTCCGCTGTCTCCTGTTCAGAACTCCAAACTACTACTCAACTCTGTTTTACCTTAGTTGAGAAATGGTTCACTGACTTGAAACTCCTACTTAACCCAACAAAAACTAAATTACTCCTATTCTTCCCCAATGCCAATACACCCCTTGGCAATGAACTCCCAAATACTAACATTACACCTTTTCACATTAAATCCATAAACGGAACCATCATAGCCCCTGTTGCCAGTACCAAATTACTAGGTGTTACCATTGACTACAAGCTAAAATTTGACATCCACATTACCCAAACCATCAAATCGGTTAACAAAAAACTTGGATCCATGTACAGAATAAAACACTTCTTAACCCCCTTGACCAAACTAACTATTGCCCGCACGCATCTCCTCTCCACCTTACTATATGCTTCCCCATTCTTTTCCTTCCTCAATAAACGCAAACTTAACATGCTCTCTCTTGCTTATAACCATATTGCTAGATTTATAACAGGTTCCACATATCGCACCCACCACTGCCTTAACCTCAGGAAACTCAGTTGGTTGGAACTACCCAATCTTCTCAAACTTAATCAACTCACTGAAGCCTTTAAAATAATCCACTATCCCGACAGAACTCCCTCATTGTGTAGTATTTTGACCCCCTACTCCAACCTTAACTCCCTTAGATCAGCCAATCATGTCCAGATCTTAACTACTAAAGCTAAGAACTCGGGTGGTGATGCCCTGTATGCCAACTCCATTGGAAAGCCCTGGAACTCCCTGCCTAACACCCTTAGACTCATGACCTCACATCAACAGTTCAAAAACAACCTCAAAAGCCATCTTAAGCTAAAATGGTTATGCCCATGCACAGAACCCGACTAACTTATCAAATCTCCTGTACCCATAATTTGCCCTGATAAGTTAGTTCCTAGACCATTATTCTCATTGTGTTTATCCTACAACACTAGTTTGTTTAACCTGTAGCTTTGCTACTTGTGCTTATAATAAGTCAATGTTATTTTCTATTCTTATATTGTAAATGTAACTTGCTCTCCTCATGTATTGCTTTTATGTTGGAGCTTTTCTCCCCGGGCCTCTACTGAAAAGGGATATGTATCCAGCTGGACTAGCCCGGTCAACAAATGTAAAATAAATAAATAAAATAAATAAGTAAATACTTGCTAGCATAAGTAAGTCCAATAACTTGTCAGGCGACAGCCTATTCTCCAATACTTATTTATTTTATTTTATTTTACATTTGTTTACTGGGCTAGTCTAACTGGATACATGTCCATTTTCAGTAGAGGCCCGGGGAGATAAGCTCCTAGGTAAGACAATGAATTTAACACAATTCTATCTACGGATATAGAAGACAAATAAATCTATTTACAGTGCCAATTACAGGTTATCCTAGTAAAAAAAAATAACAGTGTAGAATACAGGCATAACAAAGGACGCAGTTAAAATCCCAAAATTTACAGTGTAGAATACAGTCATAGCAAATGAAAGTAATATAGATTAGGTGTTTTAGAGATAGTTAGTAGAACTAGTTTTATAAGGAAAAAGTTTCTTTAGATGAGTAGATGAGATGGGAAGATCAGAGTATTTAGTGACTCTTGAGCTAGTCAGGTTTAGAGCATGGGCATAGCCAGTGAGTTCTGAGATGCACTTTCAGATTGTTTTTGAAACAAGAAAGTGAGGGAAGTGTGGAGAGTTCGTTTGGTAGGAGATTCTAGGCTTTTCCAGCTATATTAGAAAAAAGAGTGAGTCACCAGCCTTGTTGTTTGTTTTAGTAGTATGTGCTAGGAGTTTCTGAGAAGACCTTAAGGAATTTAGGTTTTTATAGGGAGTGATTAGTGTGGAAAGAATAGGCAATACTACTGGGAAACACTGGAACCTTCTACCTACCAATCTAACTTTACTAACTTCACTGTCACCCTTTAAGCAAAAACTCAAAATTCACCTAAAATCACACTGGTTATGTCCCTGCACTAACCCTGATTAATCTACCACCTTTCCTATTTTTTATCTTCATACTGCCTATGGATACATAATCATACTCTACATACCCCTCTGTATGCTAAAAACTGGTCATTGTAAAACTTATATAACCACAAGTATTTATGTTAACTAACAATGAACTTTAGTGTATCTCTCTTATCAAACTATCACATGACTGTTATATTACTTTATACTCTCCTGCTTAGTATTGTACTTTTGAAAATCCTTTTTATTCTAAATACATCTTACTTTATTTGTTATACAATTGTATATTACATTTTGTGCTATGTTGGAGCTTTTCTCCCTGGGCCTCTACTGAAAATGGAAATATATCCAGTTAGACTAGCCCGGTCAACAAATGTAAAATAAATAAAAAATAAAATAAATAAGAAATGGATTGTAATTAGGTGTACTTTTCCAGCCTGGTCTTAACGAATATTTATGATTTTGTATACTAATGAATATTCATGAACTCACCAATGAAATTTTGTGACTAATTATGTCAATGTATAAAAGAACCTCAAGATGTTATGAATATTTACACTGATGAAGGCTAGGTTAACACCATAGACGAAACCGGTCTGTTATTTTTGTGTTTTTTTATTTTTTATAACTAATTAAATTAGTTCATACAGCTCCCAGTTGCTGGCTTCTGCTTTTTGGTAAAAGTATTACCCCCTGTGCTACTGTTAATTGTAATGATGTTGCTCTTATCTCCTGATTAACTTCTTCCAGAACAGTCTGGATTACAGAGGATAATCTCTTCTGCAGATGGTAAGCAAAACATTTTTATATCAGTACTGCTGAGCAATTTAAAGAAAGATTTTAGTGTGTCCTGTTGGTGCCAGGCCTGTTGTGTGTTTTGCTGTACTGTCTGCACTAGTGACAGCACTGTTACTTTGTTAGCATATATTACAGTATAGTAATGTAGGTATTAATGTATTCATGTCTTTGTTGCTTTTTATCACAGCTGTTCGTGACATTGGGAATATGGGGCCTCTTCCACTTGATGTCAGTACATCAACTGACTGTGATGATGATAGTGGCCAAACTGAGGCAAAGCTTGGGGTGCAGAGGTTGAATCTAACACTGAGGTTGACATACAACCATCACATGCAATTCCATTGGACACAACCAGTAGGCTTACTTCTACTCATTCCAATGAGGCCACAGATATTGGACAGGTGGAGACTAAGGCCATTGATCATGGAAGTGGCTACTGCGGCTTAAGTGCCTGTTGAGTCTGGCTGTAGCAAAGTGTGGGAGAGTTGCCACCCAGGAGGGTTGAGAGGGGTACTCAGAAAGGCGCCTGTTGTCCTTCCTCCACCCAATGCAGGGGTCTCTTCCTGTGCCACTCAACATATGTTTAGGGTCATCATGGAAGCACAGGCACAGTCCCATAGGTGCTCCAGGCAAATGCTCATGGCTGTAGATGTAGCACAGTCTGACATGGTGACTGCTTTCACCATGTTGCAAATTCAGTGGAGCAGATGAATGACATGTTGGAATTAGAGGTGTCTGTGATGAAATGTCTGCTGGGAGGGGAATGGCATCCACGTGGATGTAGGTAAGCCACATCATCTGCTGTCAGCCAATGTTGCCATGCCTGATCATGCACTGAGAGTGGCAGTACCTCCACTGGTCCATCAGTGAGTGTGCTGTCCACACCTAGATGTGGCAGGCCATGGGGTCATGCTTCTGGGCATCCCCATGAATGAAGCTTGTCCAGCAGACATTAGTCACATTCATGTAGCAGGACTGGATTGGACTGTGGGCATGGTGTGCCAATGCAATTCCTAGCAGAGCCAGTTCTCATGGTCAGGAACAATAACGATGTACTGCCACCTCTACTATGCACAGCTCACACCTGTCCAACATACCAAGATGTAGAGACAGCACAGTGCTTGGCTGTGTTCATGCAGACACTCACACACTAATTTCACCTGGAGGACCCCTACAGACACACATGCAACAGTTACTCATTTTGTCTCACTGGCCATTTGTTGGTGTATCCAACTGTCTGCCTGCTTCTCTTTCTTACTCAGACACACTCACTGAACTTTTGTGTCAGCCTAGGCATCCTACCCCACATACAACACCCTGTGCAAGTGATGATAACTGTGCCATATCCCTGTTTTCTATCTTTTGGATTCAGGGATACATAAACTTTGTCTAATGCTCAGGGTACATAGCTAACTTAGTGCTTAGTATATCTGCATTTGTTGTGTTGAACTGGTAATTGTACTTTGACTTATATTGGCCTTGTTATGTTAGACAGTTGACACCATCAAAATTTCCCAACTTTATAGGAATTATTTTGTGAAGATTATGAAGTCAGAAACTGCAATATGTATCATTTTCTAACTTCTCTCTTTAATGATTTTCCAATAAAAACATATGATGATAAACTGAGGGCATGCAATGATCATCAGTATGTTTGAGAGGTATGACTGTGTGAATCTGTGATGCTTGAGGCCTACTACTTAGTAATGGACACAAATAAGTATAATAAGTCTCTGCTGTCACATGTTAAGGTCATTTCTGTACAAATCACTCACCTTTTACTTGCTTACCGGACCAAGTAATGAAGTACAAGTATATGCCATATATTCATATTATTAAACAATCTAGGTTCAAGACTTACCTTATAGATGCAGCAGTTGTCACAGTTTTAGTTCAGGGCTGACTCTGTCTGATGCAAGCAGTACACAGCCAATAGGTGGGGAGGTAAAGGTTGTGTGAATTGTCTGGCATCAATGTTACTATATGTATGTGAGTAGGAAGAAAGTTATACGCCCCT
The DNA here is from genome assembly GCF_019279795.1 of Protopterus annectens. Lineage (NCBI taxonomy): Eukaryota > Metazoa > Chordata > Ceratodontiformes > Protopteridae > Protopterus > Protopterus annectens. Next base: position 141,029,451 of record NC_056737.1, on the reverse strand, counting down.
AGGTAGTGAGTGAGTGTGCTATGCATTGTCTCTTAGCCAAAACAAGGGCATACTCAGCATGCCTACATTTGCCTACACCTACAACAGCTGGTGTTTCCCCCTCTGACTCCTTTTCTGCCTGTGGCTGTGGTGACCATGGTGGAATGTGTGCCCCTTCCCCTTGTTGATCATGTTTAAGCTGTTTCCTCAGGATTATGTTGTGTAGCATGGCACATACTGTGAATATTTCTGCACATGTCTTTGGATTGTCTGATGTATGTAGGCACCAGCACCATGACTTCAGCATCCCAAACACATGCTCTGTGATATTTCTGGTTTCAGCATGTGCCTTATTATGGCATTCTTCTGTGGGTGTGTGTACATTTCTGTTGTGTGTCATAAGCCATGGTTCCAGTGCATAGCCTGCATCCCTCAGTAAATGACCCTGTGGGATATCCATCTTAGCAAACATCTGGTACAGTTGGGATGTGTGCCAGATATGTGATTTGTGGTAACTACCAGAGTTGCCAGCACACATGTTCAAGATTATTCCCTTGGCATTACACACAACTTGGCAGTTGATAGAGTGGTAGTCTTTTCTGTTTATGCAGAGACTTCCCTGTTCCCCAGGTGGTGCCTTAATTTCTATATGTGTGAAATCTATGGTACCCAGTACTTCAGGTAGTGCGCTACATGGTAGAACGCCTGCATATCTCTGGCCCACTCCTCAGGACTACGGGGAAAATATATGTGGTCAAAGGCATGTTGGAGCATAGTATTCAGGAACTGGATGCATATGCCTGTGACACCCCCAGCCTGTCCTCTGTTGGTTTCTGAAAGGTACTTGTAGCTAAGATTCTAAGGGCTACATATGCCTTTGTCTCCACTGCGATGGATTTCCCTCAGTTGGATCTGGCTCTGAGTTGAGGACGGCAGAGGCCACAGAGTTCCTGTAGTCCTTGTTTACCCTGTAGTGTTGTACAATTTCCACATCATGTAGGTTGTGAAAAGTTAAACAGGGCCTGAAAACTCTTCTTCTTCTCAGCATAGGCCTATTAGTAGCAGCAGCAGCAGCAGCAGCATTGGCTTCAGCCTGTGGCACATACACATGAATTAAAGCAGCAGCAGCCCCTAACATTCTGTCCATGTAGACTCCTTTCTGTGGCTGTATTCCAAAAGTTTTAGGATTCACAGGAAAAGCCAGCACTGAGTCTACATGGATGTTTTATAACTTGTTGAATAGCTCCAGTATGTTAGATTGACTGATTAGCATGCAATTCAGGTGCTTATAATTATCATGCCATGGTGTTTACCATGTTTGCGCGGGGGTTCATTCCTCTAAACAGCACTTACTGAATCTAAAACTGTCTGCACGTGTGACAAACACACACAGTGAAAAACAATCATGTAGGTTTGATTGGATCTCCTGTTACTACTTCCTGTTTTGTAACCCCTACAGGCTACAATATTTTATAATGTAACTCCATTCCTTCTAATGACTCTCCACTTTAAGGCTGTTTCCTTCGGTGTTTGCTCACATATCTCTTTAAGAACATGTAGAGTCTTCCTCTCCCTGTATCTCAAAACAAAGTTTTGCACCTTTGAGGCTTTATAACATGATTCTTTGATCTTTGTTAGATATATCCTGTGTTAAGTGTGTCTAGTGATTGCCCTACTTTTTCCACTTTTGGCAGTGGTGTACCTATATGCTTTATTTACCTCCTGATTATCTTTCTCACATTGATAAGATAGGCAGTCAAAAGGATTACCTTATATACGTTGCCTCCACCAATCTTTTAAGTGCAGTAAATCATTCCCTTTTATCATACTGAATGTTAAATTTTGAGCTACAGCAAAAGGATGTACTACTAATTTGTGTTTTTACAGTTTCTTATCTCCAGAAATGCAGACTACTTTCATATCATAGGAAATTACTAGGCTAATGGCCCTAGGGCCCTTACAAGCCTAGCCAAGTTTTACCTTTATTTCAATGATTAGCACCTATTGTCCCTGTCCAAGAGGGACACAGGTTGAACCCCCATGGTGAATTTATGTCTACTCATCCAATCATCCTGACTGTATTTTTAGAGGGCCAATAAGGTGCTCTGTTTGACATGAAGTGGGAGTCTGTTCCAAAGGTGTGGTGACCTCTGGAAGACAAATATGTCCCTCCAGCAGGTTATATTAATGTTACAAACCAGGTTAAGGTTTTTAGAGTGAGTGACCCCGTCCACCACTGGACTTATGGATATGCAGTGCTTCCAATAAAGTAGGGTCAGAGATTGCCTTGTATGCAAGGCAGAGATTGCCTCCGAGTAGCCTGTATGAAACAGAATAAAGTGACAGTGATTTCAGATGATCCACATAGGACAGATGCTGAAGACCTTGAATTTTTCCTTGTGAGGAACCTTTGTGGTTTCTCCAGTTGCTCCAGTGATTGGAAAGGTACATACCAAAAAAGGCATTGTACTCAATTATTGGCCTGATGAGGGAAGAGTACAGGGAGATTATAACCTCTTTTTTTCTGGAGGCAATGTCCTTACTTATGGGATGAGCAACACAGAATGCCCTTCTTACCACTGTGGAGACATTGTGGTCAAATGTAAGGCTGCTGTCAACCTGATTGCCCAGGTCTCTCACCACTGAGAGTGTATTTAAGGTGTTGCTATTGATGTGGTAGTTAACAGGAACATCACTCTTACCGAAAGGGATGATAATACATTTTTTTTGCATTAAGTTTAAGGCCATGACATTGGAACCAATCGTTTGTTTGTGTAAGACCCTCTTAAAGGATGTTGACATCATTTGGAGATTCTATGATTGCTTCCAGATTGCAATCATCAGCAAATTATTTGCCAGCCAGAGACCTTTAGTTTTTGCTTGTACTTTGTAGAAATAGATTCCAAACAGTAGAGACCCTAGGACTAATCCCTGTGGAACACCACTTGTTACAGATCTGCTGTTGGAGGTGGATTCCCCTATTTTGACTATATAGGTCTATCAGTGAACCAGTTAGTGACCATCTAATGATATAAGGTTTGATACCTAGCTGGGTGAGTTTGTCAATGATGTCTGAGTAGGAGATAGTGTCAAACACCTTGGCTAAGTCTAGGTAGGCTGCATGCACAGATCTCCCCTTGTCCAGGGCCTTGGTGACTGTCTCAGAAAAGTCCACTACGCTTGACAGTCATGATCTCCCTTTGACAGATCCAAATTGAGTAGTCTCAAGTGTTTGGAGATTACCAATGTCTTTGTTGATAAGGTCCATGTTGATCTTCTCCATGGCCTTGCAGATAAGGCTAGTCAGGCAAATAGGTATATAGTTCCTGGGGACAGTGGATGTACTACCTTTGTGCAAGGGAATAACAGTGGCCATTTTCCATTCAGCTAAGATGAAGCCAGTGCTTAAACTGTGATTGAAAAGAGTACCCAATGATGAAGCTAATTCTTGTTGGAGCCCATGTAGGATGCAGCCTGGGATGTTATCAGGTCCCATAGATGCTGTGTTTTTGGCCTTAGAGAGGGTGTTTATGATAGAAGGTAGGGGACAGGTGGTAGGGATGTCATGGGGTATGTGTGGTGGGTACAGGGGAGTGAAGTTTTCATAGAACCTGTCAGCAAACAGGTTAGCTATGTCCACAGGCTCAGTATATGTGGTATCATTAACTACCAGTTTGGCACAAATCTGGGCCTTTTCTTTTAGGTTACGGACGTAACTAAAGAATGCCTTATGGTTGTCTTTAGTTGAGGAAGTTAATTTGGATTCATAGTTTGCTTTGGATGACTTCACAAGAAGTCTTATTCACTTGTTTAAGCTGATAAGGGAGTGTTTTCAGTGTAGGGCTCACTCCCTCTGACTCTGTGATAACAAATTCTTCCTCTTATTTTAAAGCTTGTTAATGACTGTTGTCCACCAGGCAGGTTTGCTCTTCCTTGAGGAGCTTGTTTTGGTCCATCAGGTACAGCCGAGTGAATGCAGTTATACAGGTGTTTGTATAATGCATTGGTGTAGAACTCAGCATAGTTGCCTGTTCCATCTGAGGGGGAAGGTACAGCAAAGCTATTTATACCATCTTGGAAGAGGTTATAATCTGCTTTGGAGAAGTTTTTTAGTTTAGTTGCTGCTGGGGGGGGGGGGTCAGGTGTGATAGATACTTCAAATTAGACTGATTTGTGGTCAGCTCTCACCAGGGAAGACCTCACAGTGAGGGTGCTACAATGGTCCCCCATATTGGTAAACACCAGACCCAGGATGTTGGCACCCCTTGTGGGGGTGTCAAACAGCTGGTCCAGGGCATTGGATTTAACAAAGTTGAGGAATATTTGGGCAAGTGAGTCTGAGCACGAGTAATTTACCCAGTCAATGGATGTGTAGTTAAAGTCACCCAAAACCATGGTGTTCAGATGTATCTTGATAGACTCAAGTAGATCCAAATAGGCAGAGTGAGTGTCCTGATTCACAGACGAGGCCATGTATCTGGCAATGACTTGAATAGGTGTCCTACCAACAGTTATTTGGACCTGAAGTATCTCCAGGGAATCATGCTATTTAGCTGTTTAGCTGCTTTCTTGGTAGGATTTACATACGTAAATACTGTGCTGTTGTAAGAATGACCATACTGCATGAAACTAGGACTCCCTGCAGCTCCCTTCTATCGGTTAAACCACTGCACTTAATTAACTTTGTAGTAACACAATAGCAGAAGGCTGACTTAACCATTGTAGCAGATAACTCATTGCATTCCCTTGCTGTAACATCACTAATAGCATTCTTTTCAGTACTTATAGTTTTCTCAGGTATAACAGCAAAGCATCTAGTAATGTGACCTCTTTTTTCACAATTAAAACTGAACATGTCCACAGTCTATATTTTCTGTTTATTAACAGAATTTGAAATGCGTTTTAAGGCAAGTCCAGACTGCTTGATTTTTAAGTATAACTTCATTGCATTACAATCTCTCTAAAAGTATGACAGACTTTTCAGTGTCCATGACAGGGTTAGTTTAAAACCCCCAGTTTCATAAAGAAACAGGTAAAACTCCTTTAAATTTATCAATGATTAGCATTTCTATCATTTTTCTTTTAGTGTGTTGGCCCTCAGGATTTAACCATAATGCAAGTACACATTTTAAACCACACAAATGAGATAATTGTATTAGATGAAATGTCCAGTTATCAAACTTATGAGTTTTTTTTTTCCAGAGATAATATCAATTCTGGCTAGCAATGCCATTTTTACTTTTACACAGTTCTTGTATTCCATTCCTTCAGTGCCATGAAGGTGTTAAAGCATTCCCAAGTTGGAGAGGCTGGGTGGATTTGATCCCAGAGACTATGGTTCTGTCTCCCCTGGCAGAGTATACAGCTTGATGGCTACAAGGCTTAACTAATGTTCTTCCTTCTCGGAGAGGTGTTTCATTGCTGGAACTGTCATTAACATTGCCATTGGCTTCTGGTGTCATTCTAAGGGGATCCAGTATCTATCTGCTTGGGATGACATGGTCAACAGACCACAATGCTTTGCTACAGATGGCCTGCACCTGTCGCCCCTGGGATTCCAGATACTGGTTAAGGCTCTTGCTGTCCCTATAGTGCCTTATTTAGGCAAGGTTCAAATAACAAATTCACCACCTTAACAGGAACAGGCAAGCAAAAACTGAGGGTAATGCTACTCAATGCTAGAAGTCTAAATCTCAAAATGCACTCACTTGAGGCACTCAATATCTGCAGTGGCTGAAACCTGGTTCAAGGCTCCAGAGAGCACCCCTGCATTACCAGGCTATAACTCATACCACACCTTTTGGCCATGTAACCTGGACCAGAACACCAAAGGCGGAGGTGTGTCCATATTCATTAAGGATATCCACACCTCCAGGCTAGTTGCTCAGCATAATGCATCCGAGGTTATCCAAGTGCAACTAACTCTAGGCAAAACTGCAATCCAAATTATAGCTTGCTACAGATCCCCCACCATGCCCCAGGATTCCCACTCCTCTTTTCTTGATGTACTGGAAAATATTAGGATTCAACCAAACACCCTAATAATGGACAACTTCAACTACCCCACCATTAACTGGGAAAAACTACTCATGTACCAACTCTTTAGCTCAACGCTTTTTGGAATTCATAAACTCCAATGCCGTAGATCAACTTATCCACACCCCCACCAGGGGCAGCAATATCCTAGACCTAGTCATTACCAACATGAATGACCGGTGTTCCATACCTGAAGTCAACTCCTAGTTGGTCCGATCTGACCATAAGCTAATCACCCTTGATATCCACATCCCGCCCCCACCCACCATTAAGGAAACCATGGTAAAAAATTTCTCCAAAGCCAACTTCATGCTTCTTAAGACAAAAGTGGTGAACTTCATGACACCCATGCAGATGGACAATACAGTTACAAATGCTGAATCCTACACAAATGCACTCTATAAGCACTTACACGAGTGCATGGAAAATGCTATCCAAAACAGAACCAAGACGCTATCCTCCAAAAACAGGAAGCCAATCTGGTGGTCCCCTGCCAAAAACAAACTGTACAACAGAAGGAAGAAACTGTTGCAAAAGAGAGTAAAATCCCATGAGTGGAGGAGCTCCCTGGTCAGTCTCAGTAAGAAGCTGAAATCCCTTATAAGATCCTCCAACGCTAGCTACGAAAACAAAATTGCCACTAATTCTAAGGACAACCGCAAAGCATTCTATAGGTATGCCAAGAATCTCGATGGCAACACCCAGATCTGCTCCGAGTTACAGCACAAAGACACGAAAATTACAGAACCAACTCAGATTGCCAACATCCTGGCAGATAGGTTCAGTGCTAACTTTACCCCCCCCACCCCCTAAAGGGCCCATATCTATACAAGAAGAATGCAGAGTCCCTGTAATCACAACTACGCAGGTAAAAGCTGCACTCTCTAAAGCCAAAAACACAGCATCCATGGGACCAGACAAAATCCCAGGCTGCATTTTACACGAACTTCAGAACGAACTGGCTCCCCACTTAAGCACCATGTTTAATAATAGCCTCACATCAGGCTTTGTGCCCACTGAATGGCACACAGCAACAGTTATCCCACTCCACAAAGGGGGAGCCACCACTGATCCCAGGAACTATTGACCTATTAGCCTGACGAGCCTGGTCTGCAAGGCCATGGAACGTATCATCATGGAACTCATAAACAAAGATATTGGTAACCTCCAAACTCTGGATCCCACCCAGTTCAGGTTTGTGAAAGGCAGATCATGCCTCCTGAACCTGATCGACTTCTTTGAGGCAGTCACCAAAGCCATAGATGAGGGTAAGGTGGTTCACACAGCCTACCTTGACCTCGCCAAGGCTTTCAACACCATCCCCCATTCTGGAATTATAGCTAAACTCACTAAACTAG